>NW_024430194.1:0-3939 GCF_017639785.1 Mesocricetus auratus
TTTTTTATATATATTTTTTTATAAAATTTTTTTATTTTCCATTTTAAATTTAGATAAGAAACAAGGTTGCTTCACAAGTCAGTTCGAGGTCCCTCTCCCTTTCCCTCCCCTCCTCCCGTGTCCTCCCCCATCCCCCCCGTTATCCCCTCATTCCCCCAGGGAGGGTGAGGCCCTCCATGGGGGTGTCCATAGTCTGTCATTTCATATAGGGCAGGGCCTAGACCCTTCCCCAAGAGTTCAGGGTGAGAGTGCACCTCACATTGTTCTATGGGAGTCCAGAGTCCGTGTGTATACTTGGGATGGGTACTGATCTGCTGTCCAAGGCTCAATAGATTACCTAGGCCTCCTCACTGACACCCAGATTCAGGGGGTCTTGATCAGTCCCATGCTGGATTCCCAGGCTGATGCCTGGGATTCAAGAGTTAACCTTTGTCTGGTCAGCTGTTTCTGGGGGTTAAACCAGCCCAGTCTTAATCCCTTTGATCATCAGTCCTCCCTCTCTGATACTGGCTTTCTTGAGTTCAGCTCAGTACTTAACCAGCCACTAAATGAAGTTTCTGTTTCCCAGACTCTCTGGCCATAGGATTGTAGGCTGGCACTCCCCAGATCTATGTCTAAAATCCATATATGAGAGAGTACATGCCATGTTTCTCTTTTTGTGACTGGGTTACCTCACTCAGGATGGTTTCTTCTAGTGTCTTCCATTTGCCTGCGAATCTCATGATTCCATTATTTTTTTCTGCTGAATAGTACTCCATTGTGTAGATGTACCACATTTTCTCTATCCACTCTTCGGGTGAGGGACATCTAGGTTGCTTCCAAGTTCTGGCTATTACAAATAAAGCTGCTATGAACATAGTGGAACAGACATCTTTGTTATATGAATGGGCATCTTTTGGATATATGCCTAAGAGTGCAGTTGCTGGGTCTTGTGGTAGGTTTATTCCCATTTTTGTGAGGAATCTCCATACTGCTTTCCAAAGTGGCTGAACCAGTTGGCACTCCCACCAGCAATGGAGGAGTGTCCCCCTTTCACCACATCCTCTCCAGCATAAATTGTCATTGGTGTTTTTGATTTTAGCCATTCTGACAGGAGTGAGATGGTATCTCAGAGTTGCTTTGATTTGCATTTCCCGGATGGGTAAGGATGTTGAGCACTTTCTCAAGTGCCTCTCAGCCATTTTAGACTCCTCTATTGAAAACTCTCTATTTAGTTCTGCAGCCCACTTCTTAATTGGGTCCTTTGCTGTTTTGGAGACTTGCTTCTTGAGTTCTTTGTAAATTTTGGAGATCAACCCTCTGTCAGATGTGGGATTAGTGAATATTTTTTCCCATTCTGTGGGCTGCCTTTTTGTCTTGCTGACTGTGTCCTTTGCCTTACAGAAGCTTCTCAGTTTCAGTAGGTCCCATTTATTAATTGTTGATCTCACTGTCTGTGCTACTGGTGTTATGTTCAGGAAGCTGTCTCCTGTACCAATTCGTTCAAGGGTACCACCCACTTTCTCTTCTAAGAGGTTCAGTGTGGCTGGATTTATGTTGAGGTCTTTGATCCATTTGGACTTAAGTTTTGTGCATGGCGATAAACATGGATCGATCCGCATTCTTCTACATGCCAGTCTCCAATTATGCCAGCACCATTTGTTGAAGATGCTTTCTTTATTCCATTGTATATTTTTAGCTTCTTTGTCAAAGATCAGATGTTCGTACGTGTGTGGGTTAATACCCGGATTTTCAATTCGATTCCATTGGTCAGCCTGTCTATTTTTGTGCCAATACCAAGCTGTTTTCAGGACTATAGCTCTATAATAGAGCTTGAGGTCGGGGATAGTGATGCCTCCGGACGTTGCCTTGTTGAACAGGGTTGTTTTGGCTATCCTGGGTCTTTTGTTTTTCCATACAAAATTGATTATTGTTCTTTCAAGGTCTGTGAAGAATTGTGCTGGGATTTTAATGGGGATAGCATTGAATCTGTAGATTGCTTTTGGCAGGATTGCCATTTTTACTACATTGATCCTACCTATCCAAGAGCATGGGAGATCTTTCCATTTTCTGAGGGCTTCTTTAATTTCTTTCTTTAAAGATTCAAAGTTCTTACGATACAGGTCTTTCACTTGTTTGGTTAGCGTTACCCCAAGGTATTTTATGTTGTTTGTGGCAATTGTAAAGGGTGATGTTTCTCTGATTTCTCTTTCAGCCCTTTTATCATCTGTATATAGTAGGGCTACTGACTTTCTTGAGTTGATCTTGTAACCTGCCACTTTGCTGAAGGTGTTAATCAGCTGTAAGAGTTCCCTGGTAGAGTTCTTTGGGTCATTGATGTAAACTATCATATCGTCTGCAAACAGTGAAAGTTTGACTTCTTCCTTCCCAATTTGTATCCCCTTGATCCCCCTTTGTTGTCGTATGGCAATAGCTAGAACTTCAAGTACCATGTTGAAAAGGTATGGAGAGAGTGGACAGCCTTGTTTTGTTCCTGATTTTAGAGGAATTGCGTTGAGTTTCTGTCCATTTAGTTTGATGTTGGCTGTTGGTTTACTGTATATGGCTTTTATTATGTTTAAGTATGTCCCTGTTATCCCAGATCTCTCCAAGACCTTTATCATGAAGGGGTGTTGGATTTTGTCAAAGGCTTTTTCTGCATCTAGTGAGATGATCATGTGATTTTTGTTTTTCAGCTTGTTTATATGGTGGATTACGTTGATGGATTTTCGTATGTTAAACCATCCCTGCATCCCTGGGATGAAACCTACTTGATCGTGGTGAATGATTGTTTTGATGTGTTCTTGGATCCGATTTGCCAGTATTTTATTGAGTATTTTTGCATCAATGTTCATGAGGGATATTGGTCTGAAGTTCTCTTTCTTGGTTGTATCTTTGTGTGGCTTGGGGATCAAGGTTATTGAAGCCTCATAGAAAGAGTTTGGCAAAGACCCTTCTGCTTCTATTGTGTGGAACACTTTGAGAAGAATTGGTATAAGCTGTTCTTTGAATTTGTGGTAGAATTCTGCACTGAGGCCATCTGGACCTGGACTTTTTTTGGTTGGGAGACTTTTGATGACAGCTTCTATTTCCATAGGGGTTATAGGTCTAGTTAAATTGCTTATCTGTTCTTGATTTAGTTTTGGCAAATGATAGCTGTCCAGGAAGTCATCCATTTCCTTTAAATTTTCGAATTTTGTGGAGTACAGGTTTTCAAAGTATGACCTAATGATTCTCTGGATTTCCTCAGAGTGTGTTGTTATGTCCCCCTTTTCATTTCTGATTTTGTTAATTTGCGTGTTCACTCTCTGCTGTTTGGTAAGTTTGGACAAAGGTTTGTCTATCTTGTTAATTTTCTCAAAGAACCAACTCTTCGTTGCATTGATTCTTTGTATTGTTTTCCTGGTTTCTACTTTGTTGATTTCAGCCCTCAATTTGATTATTTCCTGGCGTCTACTCCTCCTGGGGGAGTTTGCTTCTTTGTGTTCTAGAGCTTTTAGCTGTGATGTTAATTCTCTGGTATAACTGTTTTCCTGTTTCTTCATGTGAGCACTTAGTGCTATGAACTTCCCCCGTAGCACTGCTTTCAAAGTGTCCCATAGGTTTGGGTATTTTTTGTCTTCATTCTCATTGAATTCGAGGAAGTCTTTAATTTCTTTTTTTATTTCCTCTTTGACCCAGGGATGGTGCAGTTGAGCATTATTCAGTTTCCATGAGTTTGTAGGTTTTCTGCAATTTGTGTTGTTGTTGAATTCTAATTTTAAGGCATGGTGGTCTGATAAGATGCATGGAGTTATTCCAATTTTTTTGTAGCTGCTGAGGTTTGATATGTTGCCAAGTATGTGGTCGATTTTTGAGAAGGTTCCATGTGGTGATGAGAAGAAGGTATATTCTTTTTTATGTGGATGAAATGTTCTATAGATATCTGTTAATCCCAGTTTCTAGTTGTCCTCACCCAAC
>NW_024430195.1:0-7346 GCF_017639785.1 Mesocricetus auratus
AGTATGTGGTTCAGTTACATGGTAACAACACTCTGTTAGAAACTACATGCTCAACTTCTTCAAAACTAACTTTACAACACTGTATGTGAAACTACATGCTTAATTTCTTCAAAACTAACGATACAACACTGTGTGTGAAACTATGTGCTTTACTATATGAGGACCTACCATATAACACTGTATGAGAATCTACGTGCTAAACTTCTTCAAATCTAACCATACAATACAGTTTGTGAAACTATGTGCTTAACTTCATGAAATCCAACTATATAACACTATATGTGAAACTACGTACTTAATTTCATGAAAATTAACGATACAACACTTTTTGCGAAACTATGTGCTTAACTTCATGAAATCTAACTATATAACACTATATGAGAAACTACGTACATAACTTCATGAAAACTAATGATACTACAGTGTATGTGAAACTATGTGCTTAACTACATGAGAACCTACCATATAACACTGCATAAGAAACTACGTGTTAACTTCTTCAAAACTAACGTTACAACACTGTGTGTGAAACTACATGCTTACCTTCTTCAAAACTAACCATACAACACTGTGTGTGAAACTACATGCTTAACTTCTTCAAAACTAACCATACAACACTGTGTGTGAAACTATGTGCTTAACTTCATGAAATCCAACTATATAACAGTATATGTGAAAGTACGTACTTAACTTCATGAAAACTAACGATACAACACTGTGTGTGAAACTACATGCTTAACATCTTGAAAACTAACGATACAACACTGTGTGTGAAACTATGTGCTTAACTTCATGAAATACAACTATATAACACTATATGAGAAACTACGTACTTAACTTCATGAAAACTAATGATACAACACTGTTGTGAAACTATGTGCTTAACTACATGTGAACTTACCATGTAACACTCTGTTAGAAACTACATGCTCAACTTCTTCAAAACTAACTTTACAACACTGTATGTGAAACTACATGCTTAATTTCTTCAAAACTAACGATACAACACTGTGTGTGAAACTATGTGCTTTACTATATGAGGACCTACCATATAACACTGTATGAGAATCTACGTGCTAAACTTCTTCAAATCTAACCATACAATACAGTTTGTGAAACTATGTGCTTAACTTCATGAAATCCAACTATATAACACTATATGTGAAACTACGTACTTAATTTCATGAAAATTAACGATACAACATTTTTTGCGAAACTATGTGCTTAACTTCATGAAATCTAACTATATAACACTATATGAGAAACTACGTACATAACTTCATGAAAACTAATGATACTACAGTGTATGTGAAACTATGTGCTTAACTACATGAGAACCTACCATATAACACTGCATAAGAAACTACGTGTTAACTTCTTCAAAACTAACGTTACAACACTGTGTGTGAAACTACATGCTTACCTTCTTCAAAACTAACCATACAACACTGTGTGTGAAACTACATGCTTAACTTCTTCAAAACTAACCATACAACACTGTGTGTGAAACTATGTGCTTAACTTCATGAAATCCAACTATATAACAGTATATGTGAAAGTACGTACTTAACTTCATGAAAACTAACGATACAACACTGTGTTTGAAACTACATGCTTAACTTCTTCAAAACTAACCTTACAACACTGTGTGTGAAACTATGTGCTTAACTTCATGAAATCCAACTATATAACAGTATATGTGAAAGTACGTACTTAACTTCATGAAAAATAACGATACAACACTGTGTGTGAAACTACATGCTTAACTTCTTGAAAACTAACGATACAACACTGTGTGTGAAACTACATGCTTAACTTCATGAAATACAACTATATAACACTATATGAGAAACTACGTACTTAACTTCATGAAAACTAATGATACAACACTGTTGTGAAACTATGTGCTTAACTACATGTGAACTTACCATATAACACTCTGTTAGAAACTACATGCTCAACTTCTTCAAAACTAATTTTACAACACTGTGTGTGAAACAACATGCTTAATTTCTTCAAAACTAACGATACAACACTGTGTGTGAAACTATGTGCTTTACTATATGAGGACCTACCATATAACACAGTATAAGAAACTACGTGCTTAACTTCTTCAAAACTAACCATACAATACTGTTTGTGAAACTATGTGCTTAACTTCATGAAATCCAACTATATAACACTATATGTGAAACTACGTACTTAACTTCATGAAAACTAACGATACAACACTTTGTGCGAAACTATGTGCTTAACTTCATGAAATCCAACTATATAACACTATATGAGAAACTACGTATTTAACTTCCTGTAAACTAATGATACTACAGTGTATGTGAAACTATGTGCTTAACTACATGAGAACCTACCATATAACACTGTATAAGAAACTACGTGTTAACTTCTTCAAAACTAACGTTACAACACTGTGTGTGAAACTACATGCTTAACTTCTTCAAAATTAATGATACAACACTGTGTGTGAAACTATGTGCTTCACTTAATGAAATGCAACTATATAACACTATATGAGAAACTACGTACTTAACTTCATGAAAACTAATGATACAACACTGTGTGTGAAACAATGTGCTTAACTTCTTCAAAACTAAAGATACAACACTGTGTGTGAATCTACATGCTTAACTTCTTCAAAACTAACCATACAACACTGTGTGTGAAACTATGTGCTTAACTTCATGAAATCCAACTATATAACAGTATATGTGAAAGTACGTACTTAACTTCATGAAAAATAACGATACAACACTGTGTGTGAAACTACATGCTTAACGTCTTGAAAACTAACGATACAACACTGTGTGTGAAACTATGTGCTTAACTTCATGAAATAAAACTATATAACACTATATGAGAAACTACGTACTTAACTTCATGAAAACTAATGATACAACACTGTTGTGAAACTATGTGCTTAACTACATGTGAACTTACCATATAACACTCTGTTAGAAACTACATGCTCCACTTCTTCAAAACTAACTTTACAACACTGTGTGTGAAATTACATGCTTAATTTCTTCAAAACTAACGATACAACACTGTGTGTGAAACTATGTGCTTTACTATATGAGGACCTACCATATAACACTGTATGAGAATCTACGTGCTAAACTTCTTCAAAACTAACCCTACAATACTGTTTGTGAAACTATGTGCCTAACTTCATGAAATCCAACTATATAACACTATATGTGAAACTACATACTTAACTTCATGAAAACTAACGATACAACACTTTGTGCGAAACTATGTGCTTAACTTCATGAAATCCAACTATATAACACTGTATGAGAAACTACGTATTTAACTTCCTGTAAACTAATGATACTAGAGTGTATGTGAAACTATGTGCTCAACTACATGAGAACCTACCATATAACACTGTATAAGAAACTACGTGTTAACTTCTTCAAAACTAACGTTACAACACTGTGTGTGAAACTACATGCTTAACTTCTTCAAAACTAATGACATAACACTGTATGTGACACTATGTGCTTAAGTATATGAGGACCTACCATATAACACTGTATGAGAATCTACGTGCTTAACTTCTTCAAAACTAACCATACAATACTGTTTGTGAAACTATGTGCCTAACTTCATGAAATCCAACTATATAACACTATATGTGAAACTACGTACTTAATTTCATGAAAATTAACGATACAACACTTTTTGCGAAACTATGTGCTTAACTTCATGAAATCTAACTATTTAACACTATATGAGAAACTACGTACATAACTTCATGAAAACAAATGATACTACAGTGTATGTGAAACTATGTGCTTAACTACATGAGCACCTACCATACAACACTGCATAAGAAACTACGTGTTAACTTCTTCAAAACTAACGTTACAACACTGTGTGTGAAACTACGTGTGTAACTTCTTGAAAACTAACGATACAACACTGTGTGTGAAACTACATGCTTAACTTCTTCAAAACTAACCATACAACACTGTGTGTGAAACTATGTGCTTAACTTCATGAAATCCAACTATATAACAGTATATGTGAAAGTACGTACTTAACTTCATGAAAACTAACCATACAACACTGTGTGTGAAACTACATGCTTAACTTCTTGAAAACTAACGATACAACACTGTGTGTGAAACTATGTGCTTAACTTCATGAAATCCAACTATATAACAGTATATGTGAAACTACGTACTTAACTTCATGAAAACTAACGATACAACACTGTGTGTGAAACTACATGCTTAACATCTTGAAAACTAACGATACAACACTGTGTGTGAAACTATGTGCTTAACTTCATGAAATCCAACTATATACACTATATGAGAAACTACGTACTTAACTTCATGAAAACTAATGATACAACACTGTTGTGAAACTATGTGCTTAACTACATGTGAACTTACCATATAACACTCTGTTAGAAACTACATGCTCAACTTCTTCAAAACTAACTTTACAACACTGTGTGTGAAACTACATGCTTAATTTCTTCAAAACTAACGATACAACACTGTGTGTGAAACTATGTGCTTTACTATATGAGGACCTACCATATAACACTGTATAAGAATCTACATGCTTAACTTCTTCAAAACTAACCATACAATACTGTTTGTGAAACTATGTGCTTAACTTCATGAAATCCAACTATATAACACTATATGTGAAACTACGTACTTAACTTCATGAAAACTAACGATACAACACTTTGTGCGAAACTATGTGCTTACCTTCATGAAATCCAACTATATAACACTATATGAGAAACTACGTATTTAACTTCCTGTAAACTAATGATACTACAGTGTATGTGAAACTATGTGCTTAACTACATGAGAACCTACCATATAACACTGCATAAGAAACTACGTGTTAACTTCTTCAAAACTAACGTTACAACACTGTGTGTGAAACTACATGCTTAACTTCTTCAAAACTAATGATACAACACTGTGTGTGAAACTATGTGCTTCACTTAATGAAATGCAACTATATAACACTATATGAGAAACTACGTACTTAACTTCATGAAAACTAACGATACAACACTGTGTGTGAAACAATGTGCTTAACTTCTTCAAAACTAACGATACAACACTGTGTGTGAAACTATGTGCTTTATATTTGAGAACCTACCATATAACACTGTATAAGACACTACGTGCTTAACTTCTCCAAAACTAACTTTACAACACTGTGTGTGAAACTACATGCTTAACTTCTTCAAAACTAACGATACAACACTGTGTGTGAAACTACATGCTTAACTTCTTCAAAACTAACCATACAACACTGTGTGTGAAACTATGTGCTTAACATCATGAAATCCAACTATATAACAGTATATGTGAAAGTACGTACTTAACTTCATGAAAACTAACGATACAACACTGTGTGTGAAACTACATGCTTAACTTCTTCAAAACTAACGATACAACACTGTGTGTGAAACTACGTGCTTAACTTCTTCAAAACTAACCATACAATACTGTTTGTGAAACTATGTGCTTAACTTCATGAAATACAACTATATAACACTATATGAGAAACTACGTACTTAACTTCATGAAAACTAACGATACAACACTGTGTGTGAAACAATGTGCTTAACTTCTTCAAAACTAACGATACAACACTGTGTGTGAAACTATGTGCTTAACTTCATGAAATCCAACTATATAACAGTATATGTGAAAGTATGTACTTAACTTCATGAAAACTAACGATACAACACTGTGTGTGAAACTACATGCTTAACTTCTTCAAAACTAACGATACAACACTGTGTGTGAAACAATGTGCTTAACTTCATGAAATCCAACTATATAATACTATATGAGAAACTATGTACTTATCTTCATGAAAACAAACGATACAACACTGTGTGTGAAACTACATGCTTAACTTTTTCAAAACTAACCATACAACACTGTGTGTGAAACTATGTGCTTTATATTTGAGAACCTACCATATAACACTGTATAAGACACTACGTGCTTAACTTCTCCAAAACTATATTTACAACACTGTGTGTGAAACTACATGCTTAACTTCTTCAAAACTAACGATACAACATTGTGTGTGAAACTACCTGCTTAACTTCTTCAAAACTAACCATACAACACTGTGTGTGAAACTATGTGCTTAACTTCATGAAATCCAACTATATAACAGTATATGTGAAAGTACGTACTTAACTTCATGAAAACTAACGATACAACACTGTGTGTGAAACTACATGCTTAACTTCTTCAAAACTAACGATACAACACTGTGTGTGAAACAATGTGCTTAACTTCATGAAATCCAACTATATAATACTATATCAGAAACTATGTACTTATCTTCATGAAAACAAACGATACAACACTTTGTGTGAAACTATGTGCTTAACTTCATGAAATCTAACTATATAACACTATATGAGAAACTACGTACTATACTTCATGAAACCTATAATACAACACTGTTGTGACAGTACGTGCTTAACTTCCTCAAAACTTACGATGCAACCCTTTATGTGAAACTATGTGCTTACCTATATGAGGACCTACCATATAACACTGTATAAGAAACTACGTGCTTAACTTCTTCAAAACTAACCATACTACACTGTTTGTGAAACTATGTGCTTAACTTCATGAAATCCAAGTATATAACACTATATGTGAAACTACGTATTTAAATTCATGAAAACTTTTGATACAACACTGTGTGCGAAACTATGTGCTTAACTTCATGAAATCTAACTATATAACATTATATGAGAAACTACGTACTTAACCTCATGAAAACTAATGATACAACAGTGTATGTGAAACTATGTGCTTAAGTACATGAGAACCTACCATATAACACTGTATAAGAAACTACATGTTAACTTCTTCAAAACTAACGTTACAACACTGTGTGTGAAACTACATGCTTAAGTTCTTCAAATCTAACCATACAACACTGTGTGTGAAACTATGTGCTTAACTTCATGAAATCCAACTATATAATACTATATGAGAAACTACGTACTTAACTTCAAGAAAACAAATGATACAACACTTTGTGCGAAACTATGTGCTTAAATTCATGAAATCTAACTATATAACACTGTATGAGAAACTACGTACTAAACTTCATGAAACCTATAATACAACACTGTTGTGAAACTACGTGCTTAACTTCCTCAAAACTAACGATGCAACACTGTGTGTGAAACTACGTGCTTAACTTCTTCAAAACTAACGATATAACACTGTATGTGAAACTATGTGCTTAACTATATGAGGACCTACCATATAACACTGTATGAGAAACTACGTGCTTAACTTCTTCAA
>NW_024430196.1:0-1676 GCF_017639785.1 Mesocricetus auratus
TTTTATTCATATGGATCCAGAAAGATCTAATGCTAATCCTTTTGAATTAATGGAAGCTGTACTGATCTTTCTCCTATGGCAATGATTGCTGGAGGATATAGTGAGAAGGGACAGATTACTTTTGATTGGAAAGGGGCATTAGGCAACAGTCTGAGTGAGGGACAGAGCTCTGGATCATCTGATTGGTCCTCCTCCAATGTTAAGTATACCCCTTTTAAGAGAACTAATTATTCAGCTGCTCCAATTTGTGTTTGGCTGCCCTTTATTTGGGTTGTGAGTAATGATACCTTAGGTAAGAATCAGAAAGAAATAAATTGCTCTGCTTAGAATTGTTTTTATGCATTATGCTGGGATGCTATTAAGCACCCTTTTGCTTTGGTAATGCGCATGCCTCGATTTGTTCCAGTTCCTGTTGAGGTGCCAAGTAGTTTGAGTTTGTTTAGGGAAAAGCGAGATTTTTGGGATCTCTGCTATTATTGTGGGCCTGATAGCTGCCGCCGCGGTTACTGCTTCGGTTACCGCCTTGGCCCTTGCACTTTCTGCCACTGTGCAGACAACTCAAACCATTAATGAACTATCGGCCACTGTGACCATGGCCCTAGATAAACAGGCCACTGCCAATTCTCAGATACAAGGAGGCCTGATGTTGGTAAACCAACAGATTAATTTGGTTCAGGAACAATTGGATATATTGTGGCAGATGGCCCAATTGGGATGTGAACAAAAGTTGCCTGGCCTTTGTGTTCACTTCAGTACAATATGAGAATTTTACAAGAGCAGCTAACCTGTCAAAAGCTCTGTCTCAACATTTATTACAGAATTGGACTTTTGAGTTTGAGCAGACACTCCGTGAGTTGAGAGTGGCGATCCTGCAAGTGAATTCGACGCGTCTGGATCTTTCTCTGATGGAAGGCCTCTCCTCCTGGATTTCATCTGCATTTTCTTATTTTAAGGAATGGGTGGGGGTGGGATCATTTAGCCTAGTTCTCTGCTGTGGAATAGTGTTGATGCTTTGGATGGTGTGTAAGCTCAGAGCCCAAACAAAAGAGACAAAGTGATGGTGGCACAAGCACTTGCTGCCTTAGAACACGGAGCCTCCCCTGACATTTGGTTAACCATGTTAAAGCAATAGGTCGCTGGCCTCCCGGCTCTTGCACCCCACGAGGCTAGTCTCATTGCACGGGATAGAGTGGGTAGGCTTCAGCAGCCCAAGGAGTTGCAAGGCTAAGCACTGCACAGGAGAGGTCTGCGGTATAACGACTTTCTCCTGGGAGATAAGTCATCTTGCATGAAGGTTCTATGTCATGATCTCCTTCCCCCAGAAAAACGACATCGGGACTGGTCAGGGCTCCCTCTGGGGATAAGACCCTGGAGAGGAGCTTTGTACATGTTCCAAATTTGCACATGGGGATTTGACCTCTATCTCCACTCCAAAGTTGTGGGTGTCCTATGGCTTCAAAAATAAATGAATAGGGGAGATGTGAGGAGCCGCCCTCGCTATCGCTATCGCCATTAGAAGATGGCGCTGACATCTGCTGTCAGTTGGAGTTTACCGTTTAAGCTGTGCCTCACCGCGTCATCTGGGGTGATGAGCAAACCACCAATCCCGGCTCTACACGTCTCACTCGGAGCTCCTAGGCTTATATAAGGGGCTGGGTTTCTTAGCTTGGGGTCTC
>NW_024430197.1:0-7086 GCF_017639785.1 Mesocricetus auratus
TGTCCCGCGCTACCGTCTCGCCCGCAAGAACGACGCAGAACACTCGGATCCTTCTGCAGTAAAGCTTTAATGCATCTTGAGAGATAGATGATCAGCTTCTTAGAGGGAGACCCCAAGCTAAGAAACCCAGCCCCTTATATAAGCCTAGGAGCTCCGAGTGAGACGTGTAGAGCCGGGATTGGTGGTTTGCACATCACCCCAGATGACGCCACGGGAGAGGCACAGCTTAAACGGTTAACTCCAACTGACAGCAGATGTCAGCGCCATCTTCTAACGGTTAACTCCAACTGACAGCAGATGTCAGCGCCATCTTCTAACGGCAATAGCGATAGCGAGGGCGGCTCCTCACATCTCCCCTATTCATTTATTTTTGAAGCAATAGGACACCCACAACTTTGGAGTGGAGATAGAGGTCAAATCCCCATGTGCAAATTCGGAACATGTACAAAGCTCCTCTCCAAGGTCTTATCCCCAGAGAGAGCCCTGACCAGTCCGATGTCGTTTTTCTGGGGGAAGGAGATCATGACATAGAACCTTCATGCAAGATGACTTATCTCCCAGGAGAAAGTCGTTATACCGCAGACCTCTCCTGTGCAGTGCTTAGCCTTGCAACTCCTTGGGCTGCTGAAGCCTACCCACTCTATCCCGTGCAATGAGACTAGCCTCGTGGGGTGCAAGAGCTGGGAGGCCAGCGACCTATTGCTTTAACATGGTTAACCAAATGTCAGGGAGGCTCCGTGTTCTAAGGCAGCAAGTGCTTGTGCCACCACCACTTTGTCTCTTTTGTTTGGGCTCTGAGCTTACACACCATCCAAAGCATCAACACTATTCCACAGCAGAGAACTAGGCTAAATGATCCTACCCCCACCCATTCCTTAAAATAAGAAAATGCAGATGAAATCCAGGAGGAGAGGCCTTCCATCAGAGAAAGATCCAGATGCGTCGAATTCACTTGCAGGATCGCCATTCTCAACTCACGGAGTGTCTGCTCAAACTCAAAAGTCCAATTCTGTAATAAATGTTGAGACAGACCTTGTGACAGGTTAGCTGCTCTTGTAAAATTCTCATATTGTACTGAAGTGACACAAAGGCCAGGCAACTTTTGTTCACATCCCAATTGGGCCATCTGCCACAATATATCCAATTGTTCCTGAACCAAATTAATCTGTTGGTTTACCAACATCAGGCCTCCTTGTATCTGAGAATTGGCAGTGGCCTGTTTATCTAGGACCATGGTCACAGTGGCCTATAGTTCATTAATGGTTTGAGTTGTCTGCACAGTGGCAGAAAGTGCAAGGGCCGAGGCGGTAACCGAAGCAGTAACCGCGGCGGTGGCTATCAGGCCCACAATAATAGCAGAGATCCCAAAAATCTCGCTTTTCCCTAAACAAACTCAAATTACTTGGCGTCTCAACAGGAACTGGAACAAATCGAGGCATGCGCATTACCAAAGCAAAAGGGTGCTTAATAGCATCCCAGCATAATGCATAAAAACAATTCTAAGCAGAGCAATTTATTTCTTTCTGATTCTTACCTAAGGTATCATTACTCACAACCCAAATAAAGGGCAGCTGAATAATTAGTTCTCTTAAAAGGGGTATACTTAACATTGGAGGAGGACCAATCAGATGATCCATAGCTCTGTCCCTCACTCAGACTGTTGCCTAATGCCCCTTTCCAATCAAAAGTCCTGAAAACTCTGTATCTGAGGATCTAAAGGCAAAAAGGCAAGCCCCAACTCTCTATTAGTTGTGAAAAATCTAGGGAACACCTGGGCATTCTGCATCACTGGCATCGGTAGGGGGAAGGTAGACATGATGGCCCACCGTAACTCTCCCATCATACTAGGAACCATCATCCTGAGTAGGAGAGTCTTCATCACCCACTTGGCCTCCATCCTTCTTATTCTGGAGTTGTGAAGGAGCTCTTCGAGTGAGTCTTTCAGGGATCCACAGGGGGTTTTCTTCCTCCTGTGGAAAAACACACACAGCTCCCCTGGATCTTATAAGAATAGGATCCGGGCCTTTCCAGAGATCAGTCAAGACATCTTTCCATTTTACCATTTCTTTTGGCCTATCAGGCTCTAAACTGTGGCGATCGGCCGCAGTGTGGCCTTGGGCATCAGAGTTCAAGAAATTAAGGGTAAAAAGTGCCATGGATACAGCAACTCTTGGTACCGAGGGTAGAACATCCTCAATACTCCCCTTTTGTTTAATCAGATATGATTTGAGTGTACGATGGGCACGTTCCACAATGCCCTGTCCTTGAGGGTTATAAGGTAGGCCAGTTAGATGGGTAACATCCATTTGCCGACAAAACTGTCGGAATTTTTGAGAGGTATATGCTGGTCCATTGTCTGTTTTTAAAATTCTGGGTTTTCCCCAAGCACTCCAGGCCTCAAGGCAATGTTGAATCACATATGAGGCCTTTTCCCCTGTTAGGGGTGTGGCGAACATTACGCCAGAACAGGTGTCAACAGAAACATGAACATATTGAAGCCTTCCAAAAGAGGGAATATGAGTAACATCCATCTGCCACATCTGCAATGGTCTAATGCCACGTGGGTTTATTCCCATGTGGGGAGTAGGTAAGAATTCGCAGCAATTCTGGCATTGAGTAACAATTTCCCTAGCCTCTTTCCTGGATAGAGCAAAACGACGGCGCAAGGTCTCAGCCGTCACATGAAAGCGCTGATGGAATTCTTTTGCTGCTTGTGCATGGGTAGACAAGGCAGCGGCCACCAGCTTTGTAGCCTTGTCCGCTAAGTCATTCCCTAAGGACATGGGACCTGGGAGTCCAGAATGTGCTCGGACATGGGTAATGAAAACAGGAAATCTCCTATTTAACAAGGCAGCTTGTATCTTTTGAAAGATGTTAGCAACTCTGCTGGAGGATCTTATTATTCCAGCTATCTCAAGGAGATTAACTGCATTAACCACATAAGAGGAATCTGATACAATATTGAGGGGTCCTGGAAAAGCCTCAAGAACCTCCAGTACTATCAGACATTCTACAACTTGAGGTGAAGTTTCATTATATTGTTTAGATATAACCCTATCCTTGACCACATAAGCTCCCATACCAGTTTTTGATCCATCAGTGTACACCACAGTCCCATCTGGGAGTGGGTCTTTAGCTGTCACTTGTGGAAACACTATAGCCTGGTTTAGGGCAAACTGTAAAATTGGATGCTTTGGAAAATGATTATCAATTTGTCCTGAAAAGGAAGTAACTAAAACTGCCCAATCACTAGATGTGGCTGCCAAGGTCTGAACTTGTGCAGCAGTATAAGGCACAATCAAGGAATCAGGATCCCTGCCAAAATGTGTAACAGCTGCTTTTATTCCGCGAAGCGCGAGCTGTGCAACAGCATCAGGGTACCAGTCAATAATCTTAGCAGGGGAAGCATTTGGATGAATCCAAAGTAATGGTCCATGTTGCCACAGGACTGCAGTTGGCAATTGAGCTGTCTTAAAAACACACAGACTAAAAGGTAGTGACTCCTCAATACGTTGTAATTGTGCTTCCTGTAAGGCCTCTTCCACCATCTGTAAGGCTCGGTGGGCGGCAGGGGTAAATTTTCTGGGTGAGGAGATATGAGGCTCACCCTCCAGGAGATCGAAGAGGGGTTTTAGATCAGCAGATGGAATTTTTAAAAAGGGCCTCAACCAATTTATATCTCCCAGAAGTTTCTGAAAATCATTTAATGTTTGTAAGTGGTCTTTGCGAATTTCTATTTTCTGAGGAACTATATTTTTGGGAGTAATCATTGAGCCCAAAAAGAGGCCTGTATCTGCAATTTGAACCTTTTCTGAGGCAATCTCTAATCCCCACTGTTTTAATTCAGCCACCAGCATGGGGAAAGCCTTTTGTAAAACATCTAACTCTTTGTGACAAATAAGAATATCGTCCATATAATGGATCATGATTAAAGATGTAAATTGCTTCCTAATTGGCTCCAAAGCCTCCTGCACATACAGCTGACATATTGTTGGGCTATTGGCCATGCCTTGCGGCAGTACCTTCCACTGAAATCTCTTGTCTGGTTCCATATGATTAAGAGAAGGGATAGTGAAGGCAAACCTTGGTCTATCCCGTGGGTAAAGTGGAATAGAGAAGAAACAATCCTTAATATCTATAATAATAAGCTTCCAATCTTGAGGAAGTGCAGAAAGCAAAGGAAGTCCTCTTTGAACAGGGCCAAAAAGATGCATCTGATTGTTAATGGCCCGCAGGTCATGGAGTAATCTCCACTTCCCAGATTTCTTCTTAATAACAAAAATTGGTGTATTCCATGGGGAGGTAGAAGGCTCTAGATGCCCCAGCCGTTCCTGTTCTTGCACTAATCTTGTGACAGCCTCTAATTTTTCAGAGGATAGAGGCCATTGAGAGACCCATAACGGCTCCTCTGTTTTCCATGGTATGGGTCGTGAAGCCTCAACGGCCCCTAAATAAAACCCAGTCCTTTTCTACCCCGATTTCCGTGTTGCGTAATGGGTTTTATTCTGCCTTGTTCTTGCCTACCCAAGCCTCTACCCTTTGTATACCCCATCTTTGCCATAATGGCTGATGCCTGGGGGAGTATTCATTAGTTAGGGTCATGCCCATGGCTTGTAACACATCCCGTCCCCATAAATTTACAGGGAGTGGCAACACATAGGGGGTAAAACATCCCTGTTTGCCCTCAGCATTCCGCCAGGTTAAGGCTGAGGCACTGATGGCAGGAGAGGACTGGTATCCAAGACCTTGTAGAGAATGAGATGAAACAACAGTGGGCCAAGACTTCGGCCACCAATGGAGTGAAATAATGCTTTTGTCTGCTCCCGTATCCATTATCCCTTCAAATTCTTTTCCATTAATTAACAATTTTATTGTAGGTCTCTCATTTAGGGGTATAGCCAGATAGGCTGAATCACTTCCAGAAGATCCCATAGCCCTTTTTGTAAAGTGTAGGTTTCTCCATCCCCGAGGGAGGGCAGCAACACCAGTTGTGCAATTCTATCTCCCTGCTTTATAGAAAATACACCCCGAGGGCTAGAACAGAGAACTTGAATCTCCTCTTTATGATACGGGTCAACAATTCCAGGATATATAATGAGTCCCTGTAAAGTTAAGGAGCCACGGCCCAGAATAAGCCCAATGGTGGCAGGGGGCAAAGGTCCAGGGGAATGGACTGGGACCGGTTGAACATTCATTTGGGGCATGAGTAAGAAGTCGGAGGCGGCACGCAAGTCCATTCCGGGGTTCCTCGGAAACCTCTACTTCCTCTTGATTGCTTTTCTGAAATTGGTTCCCATATTTCTGAGGGCCCTGGGACCATGGGCCCCGTGACCCGTTTTTTGATTGGGGTACCTTGGGTTCTTCAATAGGGGGCAGAAGCCTCCCTTTTACATCCCGGACTGACCTGCATTCGCTAGCCCTATGATAACCTTTACCACAACGATGGCAAAGCTTCGATTCTCTTGTTCTTTCAGGGGCTTGACAATCTTTCTTAAGGTGCCCCATTCTCCCACAATTAAAACAAGCTTTTCGACTAGATAAATCTCTATACCTGTGCGTTTGTAAAATGGCGGCAGCTAGTCCTGCATTGGTTAGGGGTCCCCCAGCTCCCTGCACACTCTGAGCCAATCTTGTAAACCTTTGCTTTTGCGAGGGGCGATAGCCGCTCGACATTCCTGGGTTGCTTGTTCATAGACAAGTTGCTCAATCAGGGGCATAGCTTGTTCTGAATCACCAAAGATGCGACTGGCGGCCTCTGTCATTCTGGCCACAAAGTCTGAAAATGGCTCTTGGGGTCCTTGGACAATCTTTGTAAGGTGTCCACTGGACTCTCCCCTTTTTGTGAGGGCCTTCCATGCTTTAATAGCGGCGGCCGACACCTGACCATAGACACCCCAGATGTAGTTGGTTTGATTAAGGGCATGTTGACCCTGACCTGTCAGCATTTCAAATGTCCACTGCCTCTGATTCTCATCTTCAGCCGTGGCATTAACTCTAGCTTGTGCCTGGGCTGCATCATACCAGAGAGCCTTCCATTCCATGTATTGTCCCATGTTGGGAAGCACTGCTTTCACTGTCGTCTGCCAGTCAGTGGGAGTCATGGCAAAATTAGCAAGCCTTTCCACCTGTAATGTGGTAAAGTTAGCATTGACCCCATAATTACGAACGGATTCGGCCAATTCTTTGATTTGATTGTAATCTACAGGGGTATGTACTCTTCCGCCTTCCGCATTCTCGAATACTGGAAAAGCCACTTGTATTTTTCTCCGTTCCTCTAAAGGTAAAAAGGAGTCAGTACCAGTATTCAGCCGAAGCTCATACTGGCGGAGGCGCTGAGGGGCGTGAGCCCGCCGGATTTATAGGCGGTGGCCTCACATTCATTTTTGTTTTCAGTGGCCGGTGTCTATCAGGGTGATATCTTTCTTCCTCATACCGTGCCACCTCCTCCTCTAGACCACCTTCTTCGCTAGAATACAGAGTGTCAGAATCAGAATTATCTAGCTCCAAGGCTTCTAGCTCTACTGCAGGGTATAGACTAGATTCTGGCTTTTTCTTTTTCTTAGATTTGTTAAGGGGTGAATGATCACTCCCTTCTTTCTCTCCCCCTTTCTTAACTTCTTGGGGAGGGCCTTTTTTCTTAGACATGTCTTTTCTTTTGCGAGCTCCCATTCTCTCACTCCGTTCAGTTTCTGACATGCTATCCTGAACTTCCTCTAAGGTTCCCTGACTTTCTATTATAGCAGGGTGACAGGCCTCATCCTCCAAGCAGTTTTTAACTAGCTTCCAAATGGCTTTGGTACCTAAGTGGAGATCTCCTTCTGCATGCTTCCTGTCTAGTTCTTTACCTAGCTTGTTCCATGAGGCCACAGTGAGGGACCCGGAACAAGCATACCATGGTGCCACTCTATCTACCTCCTTCACAAAATTTTGAAGTGTTCGTGGTGCAATTTTGAGATCTCTTTGTTTTAGCACAGTCTGTAGGGCAGTAACCACTGACTGTGACAACCCCATCGCGCTAGACAGCTTATCTAAAAAACGGCGCTCAACTCCGTTACCAGACTGACAGCACCAGACTGACAGCACCAG
>NW_024430198.1:0-6282 GCF_017639785.1 Mesocricetus auratus
AAAATCTTTAGAAAGATGTCTGTTAGAATCATCAAGGCACCATTTTGTTTCCTATGTCTGATGACTGACTGTAAGTCTGTTACAGAATGAGGACATTAAATCTTTGCCAAACCAAATGCAATATAACTGATATTTTAAGAGTCAGTGTACACCTAAACCAACTTGTTTTACTCTAGTTGTTTTATAAGTCATCAGCACATTTGAAAATAAGCTTGTTGCTGTGGTTTTGCATATATTTGCATATGTGATGGAATGTCTTCCATTTGTACACAGGTGACATTATAAAAAAAAATGGTGTCAATCTCCTGGATCTCGAATAGTAGGTAATTATGAGCCTCATTCATAGGGCCAATGAAAACGTCAATTTTTTTCTCTTAGCAGCCTGGTATCACCCCTCAAGGAACACAATGCTTGCAGGATAGCAGCTAATGGAATGGTTCTTCACTCATGCCACTGAGTGTGATCCCACTGACTCCTGACTGCTCCCTCCTCTACATCGTCCCTTGTCAGCAAGAAGAACCCAGACAGGAACCCACGTCCATATACCCAAAGAGTCTCAGATGTTAAGGTGGAAGCTTCACCCCAGTCACTAGCATCCATATATCCAAATACTCTGGGATGTTATGGTGGAGGGTCCACCCAAGTCCCCTCTCCCACTTCCCTCCAAACACTGCGGCATCTCAGAAAGCCTGCCAAACATAGCCCCTCCCCCAGAAATGATCAATAACACTCCCACAGTTTATTTAATATATCCCCCAGAGAATAATGAAGGAATAGTGGGCAATAGTGAAGACTGTTGGATTTTCCTGTCTCTGGGGGTTGTATCCATTAAATGTGGGCTTTATATAATTTGGTTGATTTAGTGTAATTTGGATTGTTTCATTGGAGAAGATGCTTCTCAGTGTGTTGAAACTTTTCAATAGGTGGTGAAGTAATCAAAATTTTGTGATTGATGGATGTTCTGACTGGCCATTTCTTATATCCACAGAACCAGGAATCAGGAATGTGGATAAAGAACTGAATTTATCATGAAACTAATTTACAGTAGCTACACTAGTTTGAGCTAAATAGAAGTGGATATAATGGTGCGGCCCTGCATAAAAGAACTGTTACTTTACAGTTTAAGTTGTACAGCCTGAGAGATAAAGTGTGTTACTAGTGTTTAAAAGTGGAAGACTAACCTATTTTTGGGTGAAATTGCAGCTCACATCCACTGTCAACTTTTAACAATTACTTTCTACGTTAGAGCCTACAGTCTGGCAGATGCTGTGAGTGCACAGAAGTAAACTGTTAACAATTGATTCCTGCCTTATAGCCAGGCAATTACAGTGTCCAAAGATGAACCTCTAATAATTGCTTCCTCTCATGCAGCCAGGTAGTTACAGTGGACAGAGGTTAGCTTCTAATAACTGTGTCTGTGAAACTCCCTGGGTTACATTCCCTTAATCTTTAACTGTCCTCCTGTGAAATCTGCATTGCATCCTTGCTGTTTCAACATGGGCACAGGCTTTCCCAAACATCTTAAGTTAGCCAGGTATATTCTCAACTCATTTATGAAAATTGTTGGATTGTTTGGTAGATTGTGATTAATTTAATACAAATCTGTCCTTGTTTTCTGTCTTGATACTACTTTGTTGCTTGTTTTTATTACATTTTATTTATTTTTGTGTTATATGCACATTAATATTCTTATCACTTCTGTTGCACATGTATGTATGTGGAAAAGAAAGGACAATTTCCAGAGATCAATAGACCAATAGAATCTTACCATGTGAGTTCTGGGGATTGAACTCAGGTCAACAAATTGTTGACAAGTGTCTTTACTCACCGAGACATCACACTGACTGGATTTCTTTATTTATTTAATTATTTCTTTGTCCAAAGACTCTACTCTCTACTTTGCCACATTCATTATAGTAACACATTTGAGTTTTGGGCATGGTGGTGTTTGTCTTCTAGGAATTGTGAGGCTGGTGCAAAATGACTGCACTCTGAAGTCAATTTAGGCCATGACTTGTGTTCCAGGCCTGGCTGGAATACATAGAAAAAGGAAGTCTCAAGTCACCGAAAGGAAAAAAAGAACACATTTGATTTTGAGGCCTTTCTTCTTCTCTTGCTGTTTTTTGTTGCTCTCCTTTTCTGAGTTACATGGAATGTTCTGGGGTGAGTTCCAAATGAGAAATAAACATTCTGGGCTGGTAAGATGGCTCAGTAAGCAGTGGGTGGTGGAGGCACATGACTTTAATCCCAAAACTTGGGAGGCAGAGTCAGGTGGATCCCTGTGAATTTGAGACAAGGCTTCTCTACCAGACCTAGTTTCAGAACAAAGGACAGCCTCCAAAGTCACATAGAAACCATGTCTGGACCCCACCCCCAAATAAACATGGCTCAGTGTGGGAACACCAGACCTTGAGCAGAGACCCACTTCCCCTTCTGCCTGGGAGTAGGCAGCTGTAAGACAATGTTTACTAAAAACATGTTTACTAAAAACAATACAATGCCCGGGGGCAATAAGTTCCTGGAAAAGGCCTGCCCACAGAAACCACCCTGACCTCGCCCTTGTCCAAAGACTAACCTCCTCTTCTGCCACACCCAGATCAGTTTTTGGTGTCAGAGCAGAACCAGCCAGGGTAGAGGAGAGAGCAGAAGCTTCTCTGGTGGGAGCCTTTCTTAGGAAGTTTTCTTGAACCTTTTTGGGGCCTGCAAAAAGTTTTCTTTACATTGTTGAACAAGTCTCTGTGTTGTCAATCCCCGACATGCTCTGCATGTTCTCGGACACAGGCCGCGCAGCAGATGCAACAGCTCAGTTGCATAATGGTGCTTACTCCCAAACCTAAAAATTTGTTGAGGGTCAGGACACACATGGTAGAAGGAGAGATTGACTCCTGCAAACTGTCCTCTAACACACACACACACACACACACACACACACACACACACACACACAGCAGCAGCAACAGCAAATGTGCAACTTTTTTTTAGAAATCCAATAGAATAGATTGACATTGTTCTGTACATCCTACATGAGGGAATTTTTGCTATCTCCCTTTTTGAAGTCTGGTGAGTTCAGTCACTCTAGTTGTAACGACACACTTACCTATTGAGTGTCCTTTACTTGGTCACTGGAGGGGATTTGCTTTTGGTTGGCTTAGGATTAGGATCTATAGACATTTATATAGCACATTACCACACATAGTGCTTCAAGTAATTGACGACCCCTGCCCTTTGATTGTCAATGATTTTCTTTTCTAGTCACATTCCCTGGCAAGCATCAGTTCACTGGTAGTGTATCTTATTTCTCTGACCAACCTGATTGCCCAATTGGGAGTCTGTTGGCCATAGTCCATACATTTCTGTTAAATGAAATAATAGTTGGGGTCCTGGCTGTATTCTATGAGAGATACATGTTCAATTATCAACAACCCCCATAGTTTTGTTCCTGAAGCCCACCTCTGGTCTGCCTTCAACCTGGTAGTGTCTTGCATAGATTTTGGACAGCGCTACTGGGAAATACCTTCAACCCCTTTCCAGAAATGCCGTTGCTTAGTCAGTGCACTGATCTACTTGGCTTCTATGCACTATGCCAAATTTTCCATAAAGTTCTGGGGCCAAGGATGTGAGTGTTGATGTCTACAGATAAATTGTATAGCATTTTAAGTTCTGTGGTGACTACATTGATAATGTAGGATAGTATGTTAATTTAATGCATACCTGTTAATTATGGTCTACACATATAAGTCAGAATAACAGAAATTTTGATGGGTCTCAATACAAATATTATTTACTGTCACCACTATTTGGTGCTGCCAATAAGTGAGATCAATATGGTTGTTCTTGTTGGTCAATCAGGAATCACCCACAGCCTTGTGGTGCACATGAATGCACAAGTGCATATGTCCATGAGTGTGTGCATAGAGAAGTAAGGGTCTCACAACACACTAATGAGGACATTGTTCTTAAAGTATACATGTGCATAAGAACACATGAGTTGAGTTGGGGCATTCTAGAAACCATGGAACTGAAGTGAGACTGCAAAACCATCCAAAGTCAAGTGCACCGGCTGGTGTCCACATGGCCTGTCTAAGAAAGCTGTCTGTTTATCACTGCATGTCACGTCTGCTTCTCAGCCTGTGTCCGAGAACTTGCGGAGGGTGTCGGGGATTGACAACACAGAGACTAGTTCAACGATATAAAGAAAACTTTAAACAGGCTCCAAAAAGGTTCAAGAAAACTTCCTAAGAAAGGTTCCCACCAGAGAAGCTTCTGCTCTCTCCTCTACCCTGGCTGGTTCTGCTCTGACACCAAAAACTGATCTGGGCGTGGCAGAAGAGGCGGTTAGTCTTTGGACAAGGTCGAGGTCAGGGCAGTTTCTGAGGGCAGGCCTTTTCCAGGAACTTATTGCCCCCGGGCATTGTATTGTTTTTAGTAAACATTGTCTTACAGCTGCCTACTCCCAGGCAGAAGGGGAAGTGGGTCTCTGCTCAAGGTCTGGTGTTCCCACACTGCAAAATAAATACTGAACTGCACAGGGAAATACAACAATCAAAACACAGGACAGCTTTTATTAGGCTGGGACTTCATCACTATACTTAGTCTCTTCAAGGTTATCAAGATAGCAAACCCTGTCTCCAGTCAGGCCATTCAAAATTATTGGTGAAGCAGCGACAGAATTAAAAGTAGGGAAGCACAAAATCACACTGGACATGAGCAGTTACTTCTGAAATGCTGGTGGCTGCATCCTGTTCCCACTAAGTCACCAAAGCAGCTTATAAGATGGCCAATTACAGGACCTATCTCTAGTCCAAGTGGAGAGGAAATGTGTTCCTTATCACATAAATAAATATTGGTTTTTTTGTTTTTTTTGTTTTTTTGAGACAGGGTTTCTCTGTGGCTTTGGATGCTGTCCTTGAACTCACTCTGTAGACCAGGCTGGCCTTGAACTCCCAGAGATCTGCCTGCCTGTGCCTCCCAAGTGCTGGGATTAAAGGTGTGCACCACCAATGCCCGGCTCTTCATAAATAAATATTGTGGGTGTCTTGGTGTCTCCCAATCTCTGGCTCCTCAAGTTTTCACATTCAATACATATCATCTCCCATTGTCCGGGGAAGACCCACAGCAGATACCATTCTCATCACTGGAAAGCTCTATATACCACCACTAAGACTACTGATTACATGTGGTAGATGCTCACCCAGGTAAAGGAGAAACTTGTAAAGGTTTTCCATTGTCTGACATCAGTTCCCCTAATTTGGGCTGGGGTAGAATGATTCCCAGGGGCCCTGAGAAATGTGCTGCCCTTTCTGGGTCTGCATATTGCAGGGCAAGCCCTGGTTTGTGTGAAATGTGCATCTCCTTGGAGAAGTCCTGGAGAAAACTTCTATCTAACCTTCTCTACCTCATCCCCTCTTATTCTCCCTCCTCCCCACTCCCCCTGTTCCCAGCAGGCTTTCTCCTCAATGTGACTTTTTAGAAGACTGCTGGCTCCAGACCCCAAGAAGTTGGCAGGAGCCCTTTACGGAAGCCTCATCAAATTTTAGGTTACTTTTCAAGTGTGACATTGACACATATGGAGTCATGAAATCTGCTACCCCTGATATCACATTGGCCAAATGTGATGTGTAGGACCTTGATCTGCTGCAGGTTTTCACTAAACATATCAGAGAAAGCAGGCACTATTGGGACTTGTGTAGTGGGAGTTATCCTTAGATGTCAGCTCTGCCATTGAAACTTCAGAGGAAACAATGGACATAAGGAAGAACCTTGACCAACTTTGCATACTGGAGCCACTCCAGAGCTTGACATCCCAGTCTGAGCATTAGGGAAAAACTCCTGTTTATGAGGAGCTTAGCACAT
Source organism: Mesocricetus auratus (assembly GCF_017639785.1). Taxonomy (NCBI): domain Eukaryota; kingdom Metazoa; phylum Chordata; class Mammalia; order Rodentia; family Cricetidae; genus Mesocricetus; species Mesocricetus auratus. The sequence goes on from NW_024430198.1 coordinate 5,854, forward strand.
GAGCAGCCAGGGGGAAGTGGTTGAAGGATTCCTCAGTTTCAGGGCACAGAGCTAGATCTTTGGTGAAGCCCCCCCTGATGCATATGAGAGCCCAGTCAACTTCCAAATATTAGGGATGCACAGAGAAGCTTGACCAAACATTACTGACTGGAGCCACTGCAGATCAACAACCAGCCCGGGGCTTAGGTCATTCCTCTGAACAAGGAGCTCAGCACTCACAAGAAGGAGCCAGGGGGAAGGGGCTGAAGGACTCCTGAGTGTTGGAAGTTTGGGGACCCCCCAGATACATATGAAATCCCAGGCAGGTTCCTAAAGTTAGATATGCACAGGGAGACCATTAAACTTGTCTGTGATAGAGAGAGATTGAGACTAATAACCAGTAATTAGGGAGTTGATGACTGCACATTCTGATCACTGTCTAGGTACCAC
>NW_024430199.1:0-633 GCF_017639785.1 Mesocricetus auratus
TATGGTCTTTCCATATCCACTGGTCTCCTTCCTTCCTGAAGCTGAAGCTAGACTCGCTGGGGTTTGGGGCTTGGAAGAGCTGATATCTTTCCTGAAGCTGTACTTGCTGGGTTTTGGGGTTGGAAGAGCTGATGTCTTTCCTGAAGCTGGAATCGCTGGGGTTTGGGGCTTGGAAGAGCTGATGTCTTTCCTGTGTGGGCGGGTCTTCTGGATGCCAGGAGTGGCCCCTGGAAGATCAAGGGGATGGGTGTCGGGCGGGGGATCCCAGCCGGAGACTCAATCTCACCTGAAGCTAGACTCGCTGGGGTTCTCTGGACTCTTTAACTGTTCAACCATTTAGGCACGTCAGAAAGCTATTTCTGTGAAGCCTGTAGTGCCCCCTAGTGGACCAACACCATCAACAAATGTGACTTCAGGCCTTCTTTTTTCCCATAATTTTTATTTAACTTTTTATGCATGTCACTTTCAGTTCTCTATCTCTCCCCTCCTCCCCCACCCCCCAATCTTCCCAAACCCTTGCCCCCATTCCATGCTCCCTCCACTCCCCAGGGAGGGCAAGGTCCTCCATGAGGAATTTCCAGAGTCCCTCACATCATCCTGGGAATGGCCCAGGTTCTTTCCCATGTGTCCAAA
>NW_024430200.1:0-4418 GCF_017639785.1 Mesocricetus auratus
CGCCTGGGACCTGCACAGAGCTCCCAATCCCGGCGGGAGCCAAGCACCCCAGACTCCGGATCTTCGCTCCCACCAACGAGACCAGGAAAGGAGAGGAGGCTGGGAGTCCAGGGAAGCGGTGGTTCTTCCAGCAGCATCAGGTAAATAGGCCGGCTTCCCGGCCTGTGATCCAGTGCCTGCAGATCGCCTGGGACCTGCACAGAGCTCCCAATCCCGGCGGGAGCCAAGCACCCAGACCCCAGGTCTTTCTCCCACCAATGAGACCAGGAAACCAGAGGACCCAGGGAGACCAGGGGAGTAGCTGTTCTGGATCAAGTACAACAGGACCCAGCACAGGGTCCAGGGGACCAGGTAAGAGGATATGCGCCCCAGATTCCTGTTCTTCTTCTCCACCCACGGGACCAGCATTCAGACAAGGAAGAGAAGAACCACCAGATTATTGGTCATGCTAGCACCCACCAAAAGGGAACTCTGGTCCCCAGACCAGTAAGGAGCTCTTTCTGCACCCACTAGAAGAAGAGATGGGAAAGAGACAATACAAAAACACAGTCAGCAACAGAAAAACAAATATGACACCGCCAGATTCTAGAGACTCCACACCAGCAAGACCCCAACATTCCAATGCGGACGAAGCAGAAGAGAACGACCTTAAAAGCACTTTCATGAAAATGATAGAAGCCCTAAAAGAGGATATTGTAAAATCCCTCAAAGAAATGGAAGAAAAAACAAAACAAAAAATGCAAGAATTGGAAGAAAAAACAAACCAAAAAAGGCAGAAAATGGAAGAAGAGATGAAGCAAAAAATGCAAGAAATGGAAGAAAAAACAAAGCAAAAAATGCAAGAATTGGAAGAAGAATCATACCAAAAAAGGCAGGAAATGGAAGAAGAAACAAAGCAAAAAATGCAAGAAATGGTAGAAAAAACAAAGCAAAAAATGAAAAAAATGGAAGAAGAAACAAACCAAAAGAGGGAGGAAATGGCAGAAGAAACAAAGCACAAAATGCGAGAAATGGAACAAAAAACAAACCAAAAAATGCAAGAAATGGAAGAAAGAACAAACAAAAAATTCATAAAAGGCAACAAACGGACGAACAGATAAACAGAAAATTGCAAGAAGCAATGCAAACACTGCAAGGGTTGAAAACTGAAATAGAGTCAGTAAAAAAACACAATCTGAAGAAAGGCAGAAAATAGAAAAGCTGGACAAACAGACAGGCACTACCAATACAAGCATTACCAACAGAATAGAAGAGATGGAAGAGAGAATCTCAAGTGTTGAAGATACGCTAGGAGAAATGGATTTATCAACCAAAGAAAACCTTAAATCCAACAAATCCTTAACACAAAACATCCAGGAAATATGGGACACCATGAAAAGACCAAACCTAAGAATAATAGGTATAGAAGAAGGAGAAGAAATCCAGCTCAAAGGGGCAGAAGGCATATTCAACAAAATCATAGAAGAAAACTTTCCCAACCTTAAGAAAGACATGCCAATGAAGGTACAAGAAGCCTACAGAACACCAAATAGAGTGGACCACAAAAAAAATCCCCTCGCCACATAATAATCAAGACCCCAAACATACAGAATAAAGAAAGAATATTAAGAGCAGCTAAGGAAAAAGGTCAAGTAACATATAAAGGCAGACCTATCAGAATTACACCTGATTTCTCCATGGAAACGCTGAAAGCCAGAAGGTCCTGGATAGATATTCTACCTACAATAAGAGACTACGGATGCCAGCCCAGACTACTATACCCGGCAAAGCTCTCAATCACTATAGACGGAGAAAACAAGATATTCCATGACAAAACTAGATTCAAGCAATATGTGTCCACTAACCCAGCCCTACAGAAAATTTTGGAAGGAAAACTCCAACCCAAGGAAGCTAACTACAACCAGAAAAACATAAGCATTAGAGAATCTCTCTCTACCAACAGCCAAAAGAACAAAGGGGTGAAACTCCACACATAATTCCACCAACAACAACCATCGCAAATCGAAGAAGGATGAGCAATCATTGGTCATTAATATCCCTCAATATTAATGGCCTTAACTCACCCATAAAAAGACACAGACTAGCAGATTGGATTCGAAGACAGACCCTTCCTTCTGCTGCATACAGGAAACACACCTCACCCTTAAAGACAGACCTTACCTGAGAATTAAAGGTTGGGAAAAAATTTTTCAATCAAATGGACCCGAGAAACAAGCCGGGGTAGCAATCCTAATATCTAACAAACTAGACTTTAAAATAAAATCAATCAAAAGAGATGAAGGAGATCATTACATACTCATCACAGGTGAAACCCACCAAGATGAAGTGTCTATCCTCAACATCTATGCCCCAAATACAAAGGCATCCACATTCGTTAAAGAAACATTATTAGAACTTAAATCTCATCTAAAGCCCCACAGAGTTATAGTGGGAGATTTCAACACACCACTCTCACCACTAGACAGGAATACCAAACAGAAACTCAACAAAGAAGCAAAAGGGCTAATAGAAGTAATGACCCAACTGGGATTAACAGATATCTATAGAACATTTCATCCACATAAAAAAGAATATACCTTCTTCTCACCACCACATGGAGCCTTCTCAAAAATCGACCACATACTTGGCAACATATCAAACCTCAGCAGCTACAAAAAAATTGGAATAACTCCATACATCTTATCAGACCACCATGCTTTAAAATTAGACTTCAACAACAACACAAATTGCAGGAAACCTACAAACTCATGGAAATTGAATAATGCTCAACTGCACCATCCCTGGATCAAAGAGGAAATAAAAAAAGAAATTAAAGACTTCCTCGAATTCAATGAGAATGAAGACACAACATACCCAAACCTATGGGACACTTTGAAAGCAGAGCTACGGGGGAAGTTCATAGCGCTAAATGCTCACATGAAGAAACAGGAGAACAGTTATACCAGAGAATTAACATCACAGCTGAAAGCTCTAGAACACAAAGAAGCACACTCCCCCAGGAGGAGTAGACGCCAGGAAATAATCAAATTGAGGGCTGAAATCAATAAAGTAGAAACCAGGAAAACAATACAAAGAATCAACGCAACGAAGGGTTGGTTCTTTGAGAAAATCAACAAGATAGACAAACCTTTGTGAAAACTTACCAAACAGCAGAGAGTGAACACGCAAATTAACAACATCAGAAATGAAAAGGGGGACATAACAACAGACTCTGAGGAAATCGAGAGAATCATTAGGTCATACTTTGAAAACCTGTACTCGACAAAATTCGAAAATTTAAAGGAAATTGATGACTTCCTGGACAGCTATCAATTGCCAAAACTAAATCAAGAACAGATAAACAATTTAAATAGACCTATAACCCCTATGGAAATAGAAGCTGTCATCAAAAGTCTCCCAACCAAAAAAAGCCCAGGTCCAGATGGCCTCAGTGCAGACTTCTACCACAAATTCAAAGAACAGCTTATACTAATTCTTCTCAAAGTGTTCCACACAATAGAAGCAGAAGGGTCTTTGCCAAACTCTTTCTATGAGGCTTCAATAACCTTGATCCCCAAGCCACACAAAGATACAACTAAGAAAGAGAACTTCAGACCAATATCCCTCATGAACATTGATGTAAAAATACTCAATAAAATACTGGCAAACCGGATCCAAGAACACATCAAAACAATCATTCACCACGATCAAGTAGGTTTCATCCCAGGGATGCAGGGATGGTTCAACATACGAAAATCCATCAACGTAATCCACCATATAAACAAGCTGAAAAACAAAAATCACATGATCATCTCACTAGATGCTGAAAAAGCCTTTGACCAAATCCAACACCCCTTCATGATAAAGGTCTTGGAGAGATCTGGGGTAACAGGGACATACTTAAACATAATAAAAGCTATATACAGTAAACCAACAGCCAACATCAAACTAAATGGACAGAAACTCAACGCAATTCCTCTAAAATCAGGAACAAACAAGGCTGTCCACTCTCTCCATACCTTTTCAACATGGTACTTGAAGTTCTAGCTATTGCCATACGACAACAAAGGGGGATCAAGGGGATACAAATTGGGAAGGAAGAGGTCAAACTTTCACTGTTTGCAGACGATATGATAGTTTACATCAATGACCCAAAGAACTCTACCAGGGAACTCTTACAGTTGATTAACACCTTCAGCAAAGTGGCAGGCTACAAGATCAACTCAAGAAAATCAGTAGACCTACTATATACAGATGATAAAAGGGTCTGAAAGAGAAATCAGAGAAACATCACCCTTTACAATTGCCACAAACAACATAAAATACCTTGGCATAACGCTAACTAAACAAGTGAAAGACCTGTATTGTAAGAACTTTGAATCTTTAAAGAAAGAAATTAAAGAAGCCCTCAGAAAATGGAAAGACCTCCCATGCTCTTG
>NW_024430201.1:0-5829 GCF_017639785.1 Mesocricetus auratus
TAAGAGCTCATCCACAGTCTCTCATGAAGAACAGGTCTAAGAGCTCATCCACAGTCTCTCATCAAGAACAGGTCTAAGAGTGCATCCACAGTCTCTCATCAAGAACAGGTCTAAGAGCTCATCCACAGCCTCTCCATCAAGAACAGGTCTAAGAGCTCATTCACAGTCTCTCCATTAAGATCAGGTCTAAGAGTGCATCTACAGTCTCTCATCAAGAACAGGTCTAAGAGTGCATCCACAGTCTCTCCATCAAGAACAGGTCTAAGAGCACATCCACAGTCTCTCATGAAGAACAGGTCTAAGAGCTCATCCACAGTCTCTCCATCAAGAACAGGTCGAAGAGCTCATCCACAGTCTCTCATCAAGAAAAGGTCTAAGAGCTCATTCACAGTCTCTCATCAAGAACAGGTCTAAGAGCGCATCCACAGTCTCTCATCAAGAACAGGTCTAAGAGTGCATCCACAGTCTCTCCATCAAGAACAGGTCTAAGAGCGCATCCACAGTCTCTTCATCAAGAACAGGTCTAAGAGCTCATCCACAGTCTCTCTATCAAGAACAGGTCTAAGAGCTCATCCACAGTCTCTCATCAAGAACTGATCTAACAGCTCATCCACAGTCTCTCCATCAAGAACAGGTCTAAGAGCTCATCCACAGTCTCTCCATGAAGAACAGGTCTAAGAGCTCATCCACAGTCTCTCCATCAAGAACAGGTCTAAGAGCTCATCCACAGTCTCTCTATCAAGAACAGGTCTAAGAGCTCATCCACAGTCTCTCCATCAAGAACAGGTCTAAGAGCTCATCCACAGTCTCTCATCAAGAACAGGTCTAAGAGCTCATCCACAGTCTCTCATCAAGAACAGGTCTAAGAGCGCATCCACAGTCTCTCCATCAAGAACAGGTCTAAGAGCTCATCCACAGTCTCTCATCAAGAACAGGTCTAAGAGCTCATCCACAGTCTCTCATCAAGAACAGTTCTAAGAGCTCATCCACAGTCTCTCCATGAAGAACAGGTCTAAGAGCTCATCCACAGTCTCTCCATCAAGAACAGGTCTAAGAGCCCATCCACAGTCTCTCTATCAAGAACAGGTGTAAGAGCTCATCCACAGTCTCTCCATCAAGAACAGGTCTAAGAGCTCATCCACAGTCTCTCATCAAGAACAGGTCTAAGAGCTCATCCACAGTCTCTCATCAAGAATAGGTCTAAGAGCTCATCCACAGTCTCTCCATCAAGAACAGGTCAAAGAGATCATTCACAGTCTCTCCATCAAGAACAGGTCTAAGAGCACATCCACAGTCTCTCCATTAAGATCAGGTCTAAGAGTGCATCCACAGTCTCTCATCAAGAACAGGTCTAAGAGCGCATGCACAGTCTCTCATCAAGAACAGGTCTAAGAGCTCATCCACAGTCTCTCCTTCAAGAACAGGTCTAAGAGCTCATCCACAGTCTCTCATCAAGAACAGGTCTAGGAGCTCATCCACAGTCTCTCCATCAAGAACAGGTCTAAGAGCACATCCACAGTCTCTCATCAAGAACAGGTCTAAGAGCGCATCCACAGTCTCTCCATCAAGAACAGGTCCAAGAGCTCATCCACAGTCCCTCCATCAAGAACAGGTCTAAGAGCGCATCCACAGTCTCTCCATCAAGAACAGGTCTAAGAGCTCATCCACAGTCTCTCCATCAAGAACAGGTCTAAGAGCCCATCCACAGTCTCTCTACAAAGAACAGGTCTAAGAGCTCATCCACAGTCTCCCCATCAAGAACAGGTCTAAGAGCTCATCCACAATCTCTCATCAAGAACAGGTCTAAGAGCTCATCCACAGTCTCTATCAAGAATAGTCCTAAGAGCTCATCCACAGTCTCTCCATCAAGAACAGGTCTAAGAGTGCATCCACAGTCTCTCATCAAGAACAGGTCTAAGAGCTCAACCAAAGCCTCTCCATCAAGAACAGGTCTAAGAGCTCATCCACAGTCTCTCCATTCAGATCAGGTCTAAGAGTGCATCCACAGTCTCTCCATCAAGAACAGGTCTAAGAGCTCATCCACAGTCTCTCCATCAAGAACAGGTCTAAGAGCAAATCCACAGTCTCTCATCAAGAACAGGTCTAAGAGTGCATCCACAGTCTCTCCATCAAGAACAGGTCCAAGAGCTCATCCACAGTCTCTCCATCAAGAATAGGTCTAAGAGTGCATCCACAGTCTCTCCATCAAGATCAGGTCTAAGAACTCATCCACAGTCTCTTTATCAAGAACAGGTCTAAGAGCTCATCCACAGTCTCTCATCAACAACAGGTCTATGAGCTCATCCACAGTCTCTCCATCAAGAACAGGTCTAAGAGCTCATCCACAGTCTCTCCAAAAAGAACAGGTCTAAGAGCTCATCCACAGTCTCTCAATCAAGAACAGGTCTAAGAGCCCATCCACAGTTTCTCTATCAAGAACAGGTCTAAGAGCTCATCCACAGTCTCTCCATCAAGAACAGGTCTAAGAGCTCATCCACAGTCTCTCATCAAGAACAGTTCTAAGAGCTCATCCACAGTCTCTCCATCGAGAACAGGTCTGAGAGCTCATCCACCGTCTCTCCATCAAGAACAGGTCTAAGAGCACATCCACAGTCTCTCCATTAAGATCAGGTCTAAGAGTGCATCCACAGTGTCTCATCAAGAACAGGTCTAAGAGCTCATCCACAGCCTCTCGATCAAGAACAGGTCTAAGAGCGCATCCACAGTCTCTCCATCAAGTACAGGTCTAAGAGCTCATCCACAGACTCTCATCAAGAACAGGTCTAAGAGCTCATCCACAGTCTCTCATCAAGAACAGGTCTAAGAGCTCATCCACAGTCTCTCCATCAAGAACAGGTCTAAGAGCTCATCCACAGTCTCTCCATGAAGAACAGGTCTAAGAGCTCATCCACAGTCTCTCCATTAAGAACAGGCCTAAGAGCCCATCCACAGTCTTTCCATCAAGAACAGGTCTAAGAGCTCATCCACAGTCTCTCATCAAGAACAGGTCTAAGAGCTCATCCACAGTCTCTCATCAAGAACAGGTCTAAGAGTGCATCCACAGTCTCTCATCAAGAACAGGTCTAAGAGCTCATCCACAGCCTCTCCATCAAGAACAGGTCTAAGAGCTCATTCACAGTCTCTCCATTAAGATCAGGTCTAAGAGTGCATCTACAGTCTCTCATCAAGAACAGGTCTAAGAGTGCATCCACAGTCTCTCCATCAAGAACAGGTCTAAGAGCACATCCACAGTCTCTCATGAAGAACAGGTCTAAGAGCTCATCCACAGTCTCTCCATCAAGAACAGGTCGAAGAGCTCATCCACAGTCTCTCATCAAGAAAAGGTCTAAGAGCTCATCCACAGTCTCTCATCAAGAACAGGTCTAAGAGCGCATCCACAGTCTCTCATCAAGAACAGGTCTAAGAGTGCATCCACAGTCTCTCCATCAAGAACAGGTCTAAGAGCGCATCCACAGTCTCTTCATCAAGAACAGGTCTAAGAGCTCATCCACAGTCTCTCTATCAAGAACAGGTCTAAGAGCTCATCCACAGTCTCTCATCAAGAACTGATCTAACAGCTCATCCACAGTCTCTCCATCAAGAACAGGTCTAAGAGCTCATCCACAGTCTCTCCATGAAGAACAGGTCTAAGAGCTCATCCACAGTCTCTCATCAAGAACAGGTCTAAGAGCTCATCCACAGTCTCTCATCAAGAATAGGTCTAAGAGCTCATCCACAGTCTCTCCATCAAGAACAGGTCTAAGAGCTCATCCACAGTCTCTCATCAAGAACAGGTCTAAGAGCTCATCCACAGTCTCTCATCAAGAACAGGTCTAAGAGCGCATCCACAGTCTCTCCATCAAGAACAGGTCTAAGAGCTCATCCACAGTCTCTCATCAAGAACAGGTCTAAGAGCTCATCCACAGTCTCTCATCAAGAACAGTTCTAAGAGCTCATCCACAGTCTCTCCATGAAGAACAGGTCTAAGAGCTCATCCACAGTCTCTCCATCAAGAACAGGTCTAAGAGCCCATCCACAGTCTCTCTATCAAGAACAGGTCTAAGAGCTCATCCACAGTCTCTCCATCAAGAACAGGTCTAAGAGCTCATCCACAGTCTCTCATCAAGAACAGGTCTAAGAGCTCATCCACAGTCTCTCATCAAGAATAGGTCTAAGAGCTCATCCACAGTCTCTCCATCAAGAACAGGTCAAAGAGATCATTCACAGTCTCTCCATCAAGAACAGGTCTAAGAGCACATCCACAGTCTCTCCATTAAGATCAGGTCTAAGAGTGCATCCACAGTCTCTCATCAAGAACAGGTCTAAGAGCGCATGCACAGTCTCTCATCAAGAACAGGTCTAAGAGCTCATCCACAGTCTCTCCTTCAAGAACAGGTCTAAGAGCTCATCCACAGTCTCTCATCAAGAACAGGTCTAGGAGCTCATCCACAGTCTCTCCATCAAGAACAGGTCTAAGAGCACATCCACAGTCTCTCATCAAGAACAGGTCTAAGAGCGCATCCACAGTCTCTCCATCAAGAACAGGTCCAAGAGCTCATCCACAGTCCCTCCATCAAGAACAGGTCTAAGAGCGCATCCACAGTCTCTCCATCAAGAACAGGTCTAAGAGCTCATCCACAGTCTCTCCATCAAGAACAGGTCTAAGAGCCCATCCACAGTCTCTCTACCAAGAACAGGTCTAAGAGCTCATCCACAGTCTCCCCATCAAGAACAGGTCTAAGAGCTCATCCACAATCTCTCATCAAGAACAGGTCTAAGAGCTCATCCACAGTCTCTATCAAGAATAGTCCTAAGAGCTCATCCACAGTCTCTCCATCAAGAACAGGTCTAAGAGCTGCATCCACAGTCTCTCATCAAGAACAGGTCTAAGAGCTCAACCAAAGCCTCTCCATCAAGAACAGGTCTAAGAGCTCATCCACAGTCTCTCCATTCAGATCAGGTCTAAGAGTGCATCCACAGTCTCTCCATCAAGAACAGGTCTAAGAGCTCATCCACAGTCTCTCCATCAAGAACAGGTCTAAGAGCACATCCACAGTCTCTCCATCAAGAACAGGTCTAAGAGCGCATCCACAGTCTCTCCATCAAGAACAGGTCTAAGAGCTCATCCACAGTCTCTCCATCAAGAACAGGTCTAAGAGCGCATCCACAGTCTCTCATCAAGAACAGGTCTAAGAGCTCATCCACAGTCTCTCCATCAAGAACAGGTCTAAGAGCTCATCCACAGTCTCTCCATCAAGAACAGGTCTAAGAGCTCATCCACAGTCTCTCCATCAAGAACAGGTCTAAGAGCTCATCCACAGTCTCTCCATCAAGAACAGGTCTAAGAGCTCATCCACAGTCTCTCCATCAAGAACAGGTCTAAGAGCTCATCCACAGTCTCTCCATCAAGAACAGGTCTAAGAGCTCATCCACAGTCTCTCCATCAAGAACAGGTCTAGAGCTCATCCACAGTCTCTCATCAAGAACAGGTCTAAGAGCTCATCCACAGTCTCTCATCAAGAACAGGTCTAAGAGCTCATCCACAGTCTCTCCATCAAGAACAGGTCTAAGAGCTCATCCACAGTCTCTCCATCAAGAACAGGTCTAAGAGCTCATCCACAGTCTCTCATCAAGAACAGGTCTAAGAGCTCATCCACAGTCTCTCATCAAGAACAGGTCTAAGAGCTCATCCACAGTCTCTCCATCAAGAACAGGTCTAAGAGCGCATCCACAGTCTCTCCATCAAGAACAGGTCTAAGAGCCCATCCACAGTCTCTCTATCAAGAACAGGTCTAAGGCTCATCCACAGTCTCTCCATCAAGAACAGGT
>NW_024430202.1:0-1982 GCF_017639785.1 Mesocricetus auratus
TACTGATTTTCTTGAGTTGATCTTGTAGCCTGCCACTTTGCTGAAGGTGTTAATCAGCTGTAAGAGTTCCCTGGTAGAGTTCTTTGGGTCATTGATGTAAACTATCATATCGTCTGCAAACAGTGAAAGTTTGACCTCTTCTTCCCAATTTGTATCCCCTTGATCCCCCTTTGTTGTCGTATGTCAATAGCTAGAACTTCAAGTACCATGTTGAAAAGGTATGGTGAGAGTGGACAGCCTTGTTTTGTTCCTGATTTTAGAGGAATTGCGTTGAGTTTCTGTCCATTTAGTTTGATGTTGGCTGTTGGTTTAATGTATATAGCTTTTATTATGTTTAAGTATGTCCCTGTAATCCGTGCTCTCTCCAAGACCTTTATCTTGAAGGGGTGTTGGATTTTGTCAAAGGCTTTTTCAGCATCTAGTGAGATGATCATGTGATTTTTGTTTTTCAGCTTGTTTATATGGTGGATTATGTTGATGGATTTTCGTATGTTGAACCATCCCTGCATCCCTGGGATGAAACCTACTTGGTCATGGTGAATGATTGTTTTGATGTGTTCTTGGATCCGATTTGCCAGTATTTTATTGAGTATTTTTGCATCAATGTTCATGAGGGATATTGGTCTGAAGTTCTCTTTCTTAGTTGTATCTTTGTGTGGCTTTGGGATCAAGGTTATTGAAGCCTCATAGAAAGAGTTTGGCAAAACCCTTCTGCTTCTATTTTGTGGAACACTTTGAGAAGAATTGGTATAAGCTGTTCTTTGAAATTCTGGTAGAATTCTGCAATGAGGCCATCTGGACCTGTATTTTTTTGGTTGGGGACAGCTGTAGTGCCTGTCTGTTTGTCAAACTTTTCTATTTTCTGCCTTTCTTCAGATTGTGTTTTTTTGACTCTATTTCAGTTTTCAACCCTTGCAGTGTTTGCATTGCTTCTTGCAATTTTCTGTTTATCTTTTCGTCTGTTTGTTGCCTTTTATGAATTTTTTTGCTTGTTCTTTCTTCCATTTCTTGCATTTTTTGGTTTGCTTTTTTTCCATTTCTCGCATTTTGTGCTTTGTTTCTTCTTCCATTTCCTGCCTTTTTTGGTATGTTTTTTCTTCCAATTCTTGCATTATTTGGTTTGTTTTTCCTCCATTTCTTGCATTTTTTGGTTTGTTTTTTCTTCCATTTCTTTGAGGGATTTTCCTATATCCTCTTTTAGGGCCTCTATCATTTTCATGGAAGTGCTTTTAAGGTCGTTCTCTTCTGCTTTGTTCGCATTGGAATGTTGGGGTCTTGTTGGTGTGGAGTCTCTAGAATCTGGTGGTGTCATATTTGTTTTTCTGTTGCTGACTGTGTTTTTGTATTGTCTCTTTGCCATCTCTTCTTCTAGTGGGTGCAGAAAGAGCACCTTACTGGTCTGGGGACCAGAGTTCCCTTTTGGTGGGTGCTAGCAAGTCCAATAATCTGGTGGTTCTTCTATTCCTTGTCCAAATGCTGGTCCCGTGGGTGGAGAAGAAGAACAGGAATCTGAGGCCCTTAGCCTCCTACCTGGTCCCCTGGACCCTATGCTGGGTCCTGTTGTACCTGATCCAGAACAGCTACTCCCCTGGTCTCCCTGCCTCCTCTGGTATCTTGGTCTCATTGGTGGGAGAGAAGATCTGGAGTCTGGGGTGCTTGGCTCCCGTCGGGATTGGGAGCTCTGTGCAGTTCCCAGGCGATCTGCAGGCACTGGAACACAGGCCGGGAAGCCGGCCTGTTTACCTTATGCTGCCGGAGGAACAGCTGCTTCCCTGAACTCCCAGCCTCCTCTCGTTTCCTGGTCTCGTTGTTGGAAGAGAAGATCTGGAGTCTGGGATGCTTGTCTCCTGTCAGGATTGGGAGCTCTGTGCAGTTACCAGGCTATCTGCAGGCACTGGAATGCAGGCCGGGAAGCAGGCCTGTTGACCTGATGCTGCCAGAGGAACCACATTAACCTCTTTTATAGGCCAAATTGGGTGCAA
>NW_024430203.1:0-13164 GCF_017639785.1 Mesocricetus auratus
GCTGTACTGATCTTTCTCCTATGATAGTGAGAAGGGACAGATTACTTTTGATTGGAAAGGGGCATTAGGCAACAGTCTGAGTGAGGGACAGAGCTCTGGATCATCTGATTGGTCCTCCTCCATTTTGAAGTGTTCGATGGTTGCAATTTTAAGATCTCTTTGTTTTAGCACAGTCTGTAAGGCTGTAACCACTGACTGTGACGACCCCATCGCGCTGACAGCTTATCTAAAAACGCGCTCAACTCCGTTACCAGACTGACAGCACCAGACTGACAGCACCAGACTGACAGCACCAGACTGACAGCACCAGATGGACAGCGCCAGATGGACAGCGCCAGACGGACAGCGCCAGATGGACAGCGCCAGACGGACAGCGCCAGACCACGATGAAGGAGAAGGACAAACAGGACTAGCACCAAAGCCTCCACTGACCCGTCCCACGGTGATGACAAACTAAGGCCAAAGTCGAGAAAAGGGTTGTTCAGGATAAAGCATACCTCTCTGAACCTACGTCCCTGCAGTTCTGAATCCGCCCCGTTTTCCGAGGGGTCTCCCGCGGCGCCGGCGATGTTGAAGAGTTCCCGGGTTTCGGCACCAGATGTCCCGCGCTACCGTCTCGCCAGCAAGAACGACGCAGAACACTCGGATCCTTCTGCAGTAAAGCTTTAATGCATCTTGAGAGATAGATGATCAGCTTCTTAGAGGGAGACCCCAAGCTAAGAAACCCAGCCCCTTATATAAGCCTAGGAGCTCCGAGTGAGATGTGTAGAGCCGGGATTGGTGGTTTGCACATCACCCCAGATGACGTCACGGGAGAGGCACAGTTTAAACGGTTAACTCCAACTGACAGCGACAGTTAACTCCAACTGACAGCGACAGTTAACTCCAACTGACAGCGACAGTTAACTCCAACTGACAGCGACAGTTAACTCCAACTGACAGCGACAGTTAACTCCAACTGACAGCGACAGTTAACTCCAACTGACAGTGGATGTCAGCGCCATCTTCTAACGGCAATAGCGATAGCGAGGGCGGCTCCTCACATCTCCCCTATTCATTTATTTTTGAAGCAATAGGACACCCACAACTTTGGAGTGGAGATAGAGGTCAAATCCCCATGTGCAAATTCGGAACATGTACAAAGCTCCTCTCCAGGGTCTTATCCCCAGAGGAAGTCCTGACCAGTCCGATGTCTTTTTTCTGGGGGAAGGAGATCATGACATAGAACCTTCATGCAAGATGACTTATCTCCCAGGAGAAAGTCGTTATACCGCAGACCTCTCCTGTGCAGTGCTTAGCCTTGCAACTCCTTGGGCTGCTGAAGCCTACCCACTCTATCCCGTGCAATGAGACTAGCCTCGTGGGGTGCAAGAGCTGGGAGGCCAGCGACCTATTGCTTTAACATGGTTAACCAAATGTCAGGGGATGCTCCGTGTTCTAAGGCAGCAAGTGCTTGTGCCACCACCACTTTCTCCTTTTGTTTGGGCTCTGAGCGTACACACCATCCAAAGCATCAACACTATTCCACAGCAGAGAACTAGGCTAAATGATCCTACCCCCACCCATTCCTTAAAATAAGAAAATGCAGATGAAATCCAGGGGGAGAGGTCTTCCATCAGAGAAAGATCCAGATGCGTCGAATTCACTTGCAGGATCGCCATTCTCAACTCACGGAGTGTCTGCTCAAACTCAAAAGTCCAATTCTGTAATAAATGTTGAGACAGAGCTTTTGACAGGTTAGCTGCTCTTGTAAAATTCTCATATTGTACTAAGTGACACAAAGGCCAGGCAACTTTGTTCACATCCCAATTTGGCCATCTGCCACAATATATCCAATTGTTCCTGAACCAAATTAATCTGTTGGTTTACCAACATCAGGCCTCCTTGTATCTGAGAATTGGCAGTGGCCTGTTTATCTAGGACCATGGTCACAGTGGCCTATAGTTCATTAATGGTTTGAGTTGTCTGCACAGTGGCAGAAAGTGCAAGGGCCGAGGCGGTAACCGAAGCAGTAACTGCGACGGTGGCTATCAGGCCCACAATAATAGCAGAGATCCCAAAAATCTCGCTTTTCCCTAAACAAACTCAAATTACTTGACGCCTCAACAGGAGCTGGAATAAATCGAGGCATGCGCATTACCAAAGCAAAAGGGTGCTTAATAGCATCCCAGCATAATGCATAAAAACAATTCTAAGCAGAACAATTTATTTCTTTCTGATTCTTACCTAAGGTATCATTACTCACAACCCAAATAAAGGGCAGCTGAATAATTAGTTCTCTTAAAAGGGTATACTTAACACCACACAATAGAAGCAGAAGGGTCTTTGCCAAACTCTTTCTATGAGGCTTCAATAACCTTGATCCCCAAGCCACACAAAGATACAACTAAGAAAGAGAACTTCAGACCAATATCCCTCATGAACATTGATGCAAAAATACTCAATAAAATACTGGCAAATCGGATCCAAGAACACATCAAAACAATCATTCACCATGATCAAGTAGGTTTCATCCCAGGAATGCAGGGATGGTTCAACATACGAAAATCCATCAATGTAATCCACCATATAAACAAGCTGAAAAACAAAAATCACATGATCATCTCACTAGATGCTGAAAAAGCCTTTGACAAAATCCAACACCCCTTCATGATAAAGGTCTTGGAGAGATCTGGGATAACAGGGACATACTTAAACATAATAAAAGCTATATACAGTAAACCAACAGCCAACATCAAACTAAATGGACAGAAACTCAACGCAATTCCTCTAAAATCAGGAACAAAACAAGGCTGTCCACTCTCTCCATACCTTTTCAACATGGTACTTGAAGTTCTAGCTATTGCCATATGACAACAAAGGGGGATCAAGGGGATACAAATTGGGAAGGAAGAGGTCAAACTTTCACTGTTTGCAGACGATATGATAGTTTACATCAATGACCCAAAGAACTCTACCAGGGAACACTTACAGCTGATTAACACCTTCAGCAAAGTGGCAGGCTACAAGATCAACTCAAGAAAATCAGTAGCCCTACTATATGCAGATGATAAAAGGGCTGAAAGAGAAATCAGAGAAACATCACCCTTTACAATTGCCACAAACAACATAAAATACCTTGGGGTAACGCTAACCAAACAAGTGAAAGACCTGTATCGTAAGAACTTTGAATCTTTAAAGAAAGAAATTAAAGAAGCCCTCAGAAAATGGAAAGATCTCCCATGCTCTTGGATAGGTAGGATCAATGTAGTAAAAATGGCAATCCTGCCAAAAGCAATCTACAGATTCAATGCAATCCCCAATAAAATCCCAGCACAGTTCTTCACAGACCTTGAAAGAACAATAATCAATTTTGTATGGAAAAACAAAAGACCCAGGATAGCCAAAACAACCCTGCTCAACAAGGCAACGTCCGGAGGCATCACCATCCCTGACCTCAAGCTCTATTATAGAGCTATAGTCCTGAAAACAGCTTGGTATTGGCACAAAAATAGACAGGTAGACCAATGGAATCGAATTGAAAATCCGGGTATTAACCCACACACGTACGAACATCTGATCTTTGACAAAGAAGCTAAAAATATACAATGGAATAAAGAAAGCATCTTCAACAAATGGTGCTGGCATAATTGGAGACTGGCATGTAGAAGAATGCAGATCGATCCATGTCTATCTCCATGCACAAATCTTAAGTCCAAATGGATCAAAGACCTCAACATAAATCCAGCCACACTGAACCTCTTAGAAGAGAAAGTGGGTGGTACCCTTGAACGAATTGGTACAGGAGACAGCTTCCTGAACATAACACAAGTAGCACAGGCAGAAAGATCAACAATTAATAAATGGGACCTACTGAAACTGAGAAGCTTCTGTAAGGCAAAGGACACAGTCAGCAAAACAAAAAGGCAGCCCACAGAATGGGAAAAAATATTCACTAATCCCACATCTGACAGAGGGTTGATCTCCAAAATTTACAAAGAACACAAGAATCAAGTCTCCAAAACACCAAAGGACCCTATTAAAAAGTGGGCTGCAGAACTAAATAGAGAGTTATCAATAGAGGAGTCTAAAATGGCTGAGAGGCACTTGAGAAAGTGCTCAACATCCTTAGCCATCCGGGAAATGCAAATCAAAACAACTCTCAGATACCATCTCACCCCTGTCAGAATGGCTAAAATCAAAAACACCAATGACAATTTATGCTGGAGAGGATGTGGTGAAAGGGGGACACTCCTCCATTGCTGGTGGGAGTGCCAACTGTTTCAGCCACTTTGGAAATCAGTGTGTAGATTCCTCAGAAAAATGGAAATAAACCTACCACAAGACCCAGCAACTCCACTCTTAGGCATATATCCAAAAGATGCCCATTCATACAACAAAGATGTCTGTTCCACTATGTTCATAGCAGCTTTATTTGTAATTGCCAGAACGTGGAAGCAACCTAGATGTCCCTCACCTGAAGAGTGGATAGAGAAAATGTGGTACATCTACACAATGGAGTACTATTCAGCAGAAAAAATAATGGAATCATGAGATTCGCAGGCAAATGGATGACACTAGAAGAAACCATCCTGAGTGAGGTAACCCAGTCACAAAAAGAGAAACATGGCATGTACTCTCTCACATATGGATTTTAGACATAGGTCTGGGGAGTGCCAGCTTACAATCCTATGGCCAGAGAGTCTGGGAAACAGAAACTTTATTTAGTGGCTGATCGAAGAAGAGGCAGACTCCCTTGGTTAAGTACTGAGCTGAACTCAAGAAAGCCAGTAACAGAGAGGGAGGACTGATGATCAAAGGGATTAAGTCTGGGCTGGTTTAACCCCCAGAAACAGCTGACCAGACAAAGGTTAACTTCTTAAATCCCAGGCATTAGCCTGGGAAGCCAGCATGGGACTGATCAAGACCCCCTGAATCTGGGTGTCAGTGAAGAGGCCTAGGAAATCTATTGAGCCTTGGGCAGCAGATCAGTACCCATCCCAAGTATACACACGGACTTTGCACTCCCATATAACAATGTGAGGTGCACTCTCACCCTGAACTCTTGGGGAAGGGTCTAGGCCCTGCCCTATATGAAATGACACACTATGCACACCCCCATGGAGGGCCTCACCCTCCCTGGAGAAATGAGGGGATAACGGGGGGAGGGCACGGGAGGAAGGGAGGGAATGGGAGAGGGACCTGGAACTGACTTGTGAAGCAACCTTGTTTCTTATCTAAATTTAAACTGGAAAATAAAATTTAAAAAAAACCTTTATAAAAAAAGAAAGGAAGTGTCTCATTTGAATATGCATGAATAAGGGCTAAAGTTGAGCTAGGGCTGGAGCAAAAAAAAAACAAAAAAAAACAAAAAACCAAAAAACAAAGTACTGAGTTGTAAAAATAAACTTGAATTGATTTGTGTTGATGAGAGGTCTCTTACTTGCATTTAACACACTTGGCCAGCAGATGGCAAAGAGATACTGACAAACACAGCTTCGAGGAAGAAAGATTTCCACCAAAAGGACCCTGAAAATTCTAATAAAAATTTAACGAACAGATTCAGGGAGGGAAAGGCCTGGGTATCTTGGGAGACAAGCGGCTATAGGTAGCCATGAAATCCTCTGAACAGAAGGGGAGAATTTACACTGCACAGCCCAGATAAGCTGTGCTGGAGCTGGGCTTTGGCGGGCTGGCAGGTCAGCAGAACTCAGGGTGTGCTGGAATTGCTCCAAGTGGTCTTGCAGGTTCAAGAGTTGTGCAGGACACAAAGCCCAAGGAAGTTCAGCTAGTGGCAAGACATGCAGTGGTGGCTGCTAAAGCGCTCTTAGTGGCAACCCAGCCGCTTGTAGTGGGAGGAGCGGGCAGGCACACTGGACCGGGCAGGCAGTGGGTTGCTGATGGACTGGGCTCAGCTTCTTCGGGCCTGGCAGTGGTTGGAGGAGTCGCCAAGGGCACAGGGCCAAGAGGCGGCAGTTCTGGTGGAGGTGATAGGACCAGTAGCAGCAGACACACACCCAGCGGCTGGTGGCTGCAGGGAAAGCGTGCTCTTGCTAGGCATGGTTCAGAGCCTAGGGAGGCAGCACCAGCAGTGGTGATACTAAAACCCTGAGTTTAGCCTGTGGCTGGGCTGCAGCTATGTCAGAGGAGTAGCACGTGGATTGGCAGGACCACAGGGCATTGCATTCAGTTGTAGGCTGTGAGAGGTCACTCACAACAACTTTCTGGAAAATGCTGTTGGCAGAAATAGTGGCACAGTGCAAATAAAGCTCAGCTTACCTGTGAATTCCCTGCTGGCCATAGGAGGTGGGGACACACATTGCACTTCAAGGGCTGGCATTCTTTGGCACAGCCTTAGTGCAGCATGGCAGAGAGGCAGTAGCAGGGTCGCCCAGGGGCTCACCCCTACAGGTTTTGTGGTGGAATATCTTGTTTTCTTCATCTATAGTGATTGAAATTTTTTCTGGTTACAGCAGTCAGGGCTGTGGTCTGTGGTCCTTTATTGTTTGAAGAAGGTCTATGAAGGTTCTTCTAGGTTTCACAGTTGCCATGGAGAATTCAGGTGTGATTCTGATAAGTTTGCATTTGTATGTTACTTAACATTTTTCCTTTGTTGCTCTTAATATTCTTTCTTTCTTTTGTATGTTTGGTGTGATTTAATTATTATGTGCCTATTGGACTTTTTGTGGTGAACTCTATTTGGTGTTCCATAGAATTCTTGTAGTTTCATTGGCATGTCTTTCTTTAAGTTTGGCAAGTTTTATTCCATGATTCTGTTGAATATGTTCTCTGCAACTATGAGGTGGGTTTCTTCACATTCTTTCTTATCTATTATTCTTAGGTTTGGATATTCCATGGTGCCCAATATTTCCTGGATATTTTGTGTTATGTATTTGTTACACTTAAGATTTTCTTTTGTTGATTCATCTATTTCTACTAGTGTATCTTCAAAGCCTGAAATTCTTTCCGCTATCTCTTGAATTCTGTTAGTTATGTTTGCATTTACCCAACATTTCTCATTCCAGCATTCCCTCAGACTGTGCTTTGTTACTATCTCTATTTCTGCTTTCAAACCTTGAACTGTTTGAACAGTATCTTGCAATATTTGGTTTGTCTTTTCTTTCATTTCTTTAGAGGATTATCCCATTTCCTCTTTTAGGGTCTCTTTCATCTCCATGAGTTTTCTTTTAATGTCATTCTCTTCTTCATTTGTGTAAGGAGGTTCAGGTGTTGCTAGTGAAAATCAAAAGACACTTTTACCATAATATTTGTTTTTCTGTTGTTGAATGTGTTCTTATAGTGTCATCTCCCCATTCCTTCTTCCAGTGGCTGCAGGTGGAGTTTCTTCCTCTTCTGTTGGGTACCAGTCCAGTCTATTTATCAGTTTTTTAAAGCAGGTCCAATACACTGATGGTTCTCATGGTAGGAGTCTGAGGGTCTCATGTTAGATGTCTGAGACACTCCCACTTCTGTTTGGTGGGAGCAGGACCAGCACAGCAATGTCAGCTGCCTCAGTGTTTTCTGGTCCACTGTGGTCGAGTAGACCTACCAACTGCCTGCAGTCCACAGGCCAGGATATTGAAGAATGTGCAAGGAGACCTGGAGCCAAAGAAAAGTGAACCAATCTCACCTCTATGCTGAGTGGGGATGGGTTTGGCCAAGTGATATCAGAAGATTCATGGTTGCCTGTTCCAGGAGGGGATATTTGACCATGGTTTATTGATCTCAATTTGTTCAGTGGTCAGATCTCTAACTCACAGTTCTGCCAAGTTTTGGGATTAAAGGACCGCAACACTACCCTGAGCATGAATAATTGTCGGGTTTTATTTTGAAAGTGAATATATGTGAAAGTGTCTTGACTAAACTGGAACTCACTCTGTAGATCAGGATAGCCACAAACTCACAGATGTCTGCATGCCTCTATCTCCTAAGAGCTGGGATCAAAAACATGTACCATCACTGCTTGGCAAGAAACAGTTTTAATTGAAATTTGCAAAACCCTGTTTTCAGTATATCAAAGTAGTATTAATAATCAAAAGAACATAAGAAGAGGAAGAGGGAGAAGAAGAAGTAAGTAGTAGTAGAAGAAGAAGAGAAGAAGAAGAAGGCAGCAAATATGTCATAGAACTTGTGGAGGACTCTGTAATCAGTGGATTACAATCCCTCCCCTTTGAAATTGAGAAAGTAAGAGGGACTGAGGAGGAAGATCCTGGATTATATATGAAATCACACTTCAAAATATAGTAATAAATTATGAGTAAAAACTAAGTTAGCCAGCCGGGCGTTGGTGGCACACGCCTTTAGTCCCAGCTCTTGGGAGGCAGAGGCAGGCGGATCTCTGTGAGTTCGAGGCCAAGCTGGACCGACAGCCTCCAAAACAGAGAAACCCTGTCTTGTAAAACCAAAAAAAAATCTAAGTTAGCAGCATGAATCTGTAGGAGTGTCAACCAAGTGTTCTTTGAATATTAACATTTCTCAGATGAAACTGTCCAGAGTCTGAAATGTGGATGGAGGCCCTTCTTCTCTTTCATATAAAAATTCCTCTTCTTGAAAGCATTTTGTTACCTATTCTCAGGGACAAGTCTTATGGTGTCCAAATTGACAGTTCAATGTATTGTTGCCATTGTCTCATAGTAGTTGTAAGAAATGAATGGAATGGAGTTACAGTCTAGTAATGTAACTGAGAGATAGAGAACTTGCCAAGCATGTGCCATGTCCTAAGTTCAACCTTAGCATTGGGGAAGAAAAGAATGGAATATGAACAATGTAACATCACTCAGAGGGGCACCTAAAATTGGAGTTTTAATAGATGCTATTAAAAGTTTCCAAACCTGAATTCTTGGCCTTACTGGAGTGTGACAGTCAATTTTTGGGGAAATAAGTATCAAATGAAGGGTAGATATACATACAGACACTATATATAAATATATAACCTTTAAATTCAGTGGTTGTAGTGAAGGACTGGCAAGATGACTAAACAGGAAATGACAATGTGGACCAGCATATAGACAAGGGGATATTTTTCATTTATTAGCCACCTTAGTGAAGAGGAAATGGACATCAGTAAATGAAGCCAAAGAGTAATGATGAGATTCCATGCATTGGGTGTGGTGACATTTCTCAGTTCCCAGCTCCAGGGAACTAGTGACAGAATAATTATGAGGCATAGGCATGTCTTTGCTACAGCAGATCCGATCTGTAAAAATAATATAAATAAAAATGAAGAAGTGTGATGGTTGATAGAGCACTCTGAGGAAATACGGCATGACTTGGGCCTATGCGTCCTCATATCTGGTCTTGCAGAGGTGTCAGTTGGAGATCTGAAATTCTCCTTCGTTTGAGAGACAAACCTGGATTTTCTGTGTCAGTCAGAACCCCCTCTTACCACTTAGTAATTGGAGACAATTATGGGTGTCAGAACACAAAAGATTTAGGTGTATGTCAGGGATGATCTTCTATCTTGAATTCAATCAGTTAAAAATATTTTGAATTCTTCCTGGAGGGACTTAATGGTGTCTTAGCTCACTGGAGATTTACTGTTCATTTTAACAGTGTGCAGAAGCAGGCTTATTCTATTAGTGGGACTGACAATTGGGTCTAGTCCGAACATAGCTATTTGTCTGTCAAAGACAGCTTAAAGGGTATAGTTTCCCATACTTCATAATGTTATGGCATTTTTGTGATTATGTCACTCAGGGAAAACATGACAAGAATATAATCATCTGGAAGAAACCATTTCTGAGTACATTCTGAGAGCTGCTGTGATAAAAGAACAGCATCAACCATTGCTCTCACTTCCTAGCATTACACAGACATGCTGTCCTTCACAGATAATTGGCTTTTGTCCAGGCTCCTATCAAGCTAGCTAGTCTGAAGCCTCCTTCCAAAACTGCTTAGGTAGAGCTTTAAGAGACACTCCAAAGTACACATGGTATCATTCCATGCAATCCCCAAGGGACTAGTGTAGAGTGCACTTGGGCCTGCCTTGTTTTTCCTTATCTTTTAAAATCCACTAGAATTTGAACTGAGAATTAAACTGCAATGCCAAGATTTCTCCAAATGTCTAGGCATATTAATTTGGATAAAAAGTAACAGTGCAGCAAGGCTTGAGATTAAATAAGACATGCATGGCATAGATTAGATACAAAGTGGATGTGAGCAACCTGGCAAACTGAAAGTAGAGTCACTCGGGGAACCTTCACAACATTGTATTTCGGGATTTAATTATTCCTACAGGGCACAAACCTGCCTGAGGTCAACTCCTCAACCCCTTATTACTCTTATAACCAGAAAATTATTTTCAAAGGAAGCAAATGCACAATGCAGAAAGTCTTTAATATGCAGAGTTAATCCCCCATGTGGGAGATTCTAAAGGATTTACAATATTTAGTTGGAAGAATGAAAAGCTGCAGGTTTTGTTTTGTGACACAGCCGAGATTCCAGCCTAGGGAAATATGGTTTCTGTTGTTATGAGGAAAGCTGGTGAGTAGGGAGGCCATGTTCATTCCACATGACATCATCAGGCCCTTCGCTGAAATTCCATTGTGTCCTGGAGACCATGGAATCATGTGAGGTCACCTGTGTTGTAGCAACAGCAACTGCATTTGGAGGGGAGACAGACCAGAGAGCAGCAGAAAAAGGCTGATGTTTAGCCTCAGTTAAACTGTCAAAGAAGAAAAGGTTCCACTGGAAGTACAGCAAGTCCTAGGCTGAACATGGGGAACTCCTTGGAGAAAGTTTTATTTAGCTTGGATTTTGGGTAATGGAGAACAGGAATTGGGGCTTCTGGGAAGAAATTTGACTTTACTGCCTGACAGGTCTTCTGGAAGTTAAGGATTCCAGGCTAGTAATTTGTCTCTCCCAGAAGCCAGGAACTTGCAAGGCAAAGCTGTTCTCCTGGGAGCTCTTGGTTTTAAATCTTACAGTAAAGTGTTGGTTGATGTAGGACCAGCATCAAAATGAGACAAACCACAGGGAGAGACAAGAGGAGTCTGACAGCTCTAGGCTTGTCATTACTGTACTTCAACAACAGTCTATAGCTTTAAGTACTGTGAATGATCTCTGTGTGCCCTATGTTGTCAGTGACATGACTTTGTGAGTCTGCTCATCATGTTCTGTACCTGTATGGATTCTCCAACCATCTATAATCATGTGCTTGGAGTGACATGTCAGGATGTTTGGGATTCTGAAGAAAGATATGCCTGCCTGTGGAATATGGTAATTGCTTCTTAGTTTCTAAGCACACAGACTTGTGAGTTCTGAGGTAAGTTGAATGGAGAGTCTGCATTCATGAATAAGCCTGGGGATGTTCTTTCTCTCTTAATGTGAGTTATGTGCTGAGGGGCAAGTGGAAAACAGGTGGCTGAGAAATGCAACTATTTTCAGGGATGTGAGAGCTGAGATCACCTGCATGGGCATCCCATGTCTGGGTCAAAATCCACTTGTATTTCAATGAGTCACAGTCAGGGAGCATATTGTAACATTTTCAGGCCTCAGAATAATCTACATATACTCTATAATTTGTCACAATGCAAGGTTAGTTGTGTTCATCATCCTACAGTGGATGCTGGAGAGTTATCACCAGGCTGAATCATTCTCAACAGAAAGGAAGTGAAACAGCAGATGGAGAGTCTGAACACCCAGCTACAGCAAGTGACCAGAGAAACAAAAGAGTTGCGAGATTGACTCATCTCCATCACTAAAAGATCTGCTGAATATAAGTTTATTTGTTTTCAAAGACATGGTGACTCCATAATTATATCCTTTGTTTAAACCATCTAACACCTGGGCTTCTGTGTTTCTAAACATTTTGTGTGTCCATTTGCACTGCACATTATCTGTAAATGCTTCCCAGAAGCAGAATTTTGGTTGGTCCCAGACGCCATGGGGGCTCTCTGAGTCACTGCTCAGACAACTTAAATGCGTTTCCTGTTGGAGTGAGCCTACATTGTGCTGCTGTGTTTCTCCTCCAGCTCTGACTCACTAGCCAGGCAATGCCAATGATGACCACTGCAGGTTTCTTCTCACAGCCATGTGGAGCCATGGTGACCTCCATGGATCTGCCTCACTGAAGAGTGTGGCAGTGGTAATCTTTGCAAATCTGTCTCAAAATCATGTGTGGAGACTTTGGTGAGCCAGAGCTTTGGGAGCAGTGGCTCAGTGCATATGTGTGCAGCAGTGTTCCTGGAGTTCTCCAGGTTTCTCGAGTGCCACATTGGGGCACCAGTTATCCCAACCAGCAGGGCACAATGGGTTTGAGACCCTGGGAAACTGGAATGAATGAGACAAGAGACAAGAG
This sequence comes from Mesocricetus auratus, assembly GCF_017639785.1. Lineage (NCBI taxonomy): Eukaryota > Metazoa > Chordata > Mammalia > Rodentia > Cricetidae > Mesocricetus > Mesocricetus auratus. The sequence goes on from NW_024430203.1 coordinate 12,278, forward strand.
AGAGATGGAAAACAAGACAACATGGCTGATAGAGCTGTCATTTAATGAAAGTTCTTTACAGGCTTAAATAGGGGAATGTGGCATTGGCCATGGGGCAGAGGATGTACACTAGATATGCTGGGAAGTGAGGCAGGGGACTGTTAGGGGCAGGGATCATTTGATATGCAAGAGAGCAAGATATCTCACCAGGGAATGTAGGTGTTAGCATTGTTAAGTGATGGGTAATCTCTATGGCACCAGGCCATCTGTGGGAAGGTGCCAGAGTTTTGTGAAGTGCATTCAGGTAAGGAGTAGATCCAGTGACCTGGTCTCAAACAAGAAAGTATTTATTTAGTAAGGAATGCATATATTTATATACAAATTCATAATTTATAATACACTAATATATATATATATAATTTGTGAATATAAATTCATTTTAACATATTAAATATATTATATATATATTATATATTTATATATAGTAGTTTATGAAATGGAAGTTAATGAGATCTAAGCCATTAATATAGTTGTAAAAGAATATGGTTGGTTTTGTAGACACATGTCACATGTTGGGAGAATATTTTGTATTATTATTTAATATAAAAAGGAATGAGTATGAATATTTTTGAAGAATTTCGCATAATAAATGCAAAAACCTATAAAACTCATTTTTTCTCAGAATTACAGTGTATGCTCAACTCCAAAGATAGAGAACAGAATAAGCAAGGCTCAATATGACATTAAATAAATTCAAATTTCCCATGTGGTGCTGACACTCTGTACCAAAGGTCTTAAATGTCTTCAAATAGACTAAGGTCAACAGCTGTCTAATTAGATAAAATTACATATCCTACACCAAGTTCAGTCTAACCAAAGAATTGTCAGAAAATGTTTCTGACCATACG
>NW_024430204.1:0-337 GCF_017639785.1 Mesocricetus auratus
TGGGAAAAGATATTCACTAACCCTACATCTGACAGAGGGCTAATCTCCAAAATTTACAAAGAACTCAAGAAACAAGTCTCCAAAACACCAAAGGATCCACTTGAAAGGTGGGGTACAGAGCTAAATAGAGAATTCTCAGTAGAGGAGGCTAAAATGGCCAAGAGACACTTAAGAAAGTGCTCAACATCCTTAGCCATCAGGGAAATGCAAATCAAAACAACTCTGAGATACCATCTTACTCCTGTCAGAATGGCTAGAATCAAAAACACCGAAGACAATTTATGCTGGAGAGGATGTGGAGAGAGAGGATCACTCCTCCATTGCTGGTGGGAATGCC
>NW_024430205.1:0-2772 GCF_017639785.1 Mesocricetus auratus
CACGGAGTGTCTGCTCAAACTCAAAAGTCCAATTCTGTAATAAATGTTGAGACAGAGCTTTTGACAGGTTAGCTGCTCTTGTAAAATTCTCATATTGTACTAAGTGACACAAAGGCCAGGCAACTTTGTTCACATCCCAATTTGGCCATCTGCCACAATATATCCAATTGTTCCTGAACCAAATTAATCTGTTGGTTTACCAACATCAGGCCTCCTTGTATCTGAGAATTGGCAGTGGCCTGTTTATCTAGGACCATGGTCACAGTGGCCTATAGTTCATTAATGGTTTGAGTTGTCTGCACAGTGGCAGAAAGTGCAAGGGCCGAGGCGGTAACCGAAGCAGTAACCGCGGCGGTGGCTATCAGGCCCACAATAATAGCAGAGATCCCAAAAATCTCGCTTTTCCCTAAACAAACTCAAATTACTTGGCGCCTCAACAGGAGCTGGAATAAATCGAGGCATGCGCATTACCAAAGCAAAAGGGTGCTTAATAGCATCCCAGCATAATGCATAAAAACAATTCTAAGCAGAACAATTTATTTCTTTCTGATTCTTACCTAAGGTATCATTACTCACAACCCAAATAAAGGGCAGCTGAATAATTAGTTCTCTTAAAAGGGGTATACTTAACATTGGAGGAGGACCAATCAGATGATCCAGAGCTCTGTCCCTCACTCAGACTGTTGCCTAATGCCCCTTTCCAATCAAAAGTAATCTGTCCCTTCTCACTATCATAGGAGAAAGATCAGTACAGCTTCCATTAATTCAAAAGGATTAGCATTAGATCTTTCTGGATCCATATGAATAAAATTATCCTTTAATGAAGAAATCACAGTAAAGCACAAGCTTCCTACTAATGACAAGGTTCTCTCATCCTGAAAACTCTGTATCTGAGGATCTAAAGGCAAAAAGGCAAGCCCCAACTCTCTATTATTTGTGAAAAATCTAGGGAACACCTGGGCATTCTGCATCACTGGCATCGGTAGGGGAAGGTAGACATGATGGCCCACCGTAACTCTCCCATCATACTAGGAACCATCATCCCGAGTAGGAGAGTCTTCATCACCCACTTGGCCTCCATCCTTCTTATTCTGGAGTTGTGAAGGAGCTCTTCGAGTGAGTCTTTCAGGGATCCACAGGGGGTTTTCTTCCTCCTGTGGAAAAACACACACAGCTCCCCTGGATCTTATAAGAATAGGATCCGGGCCTTTCCAGAGATCAGTCAAGACATCTTTCCATTTTACCATTTCTTTTGGCCTATCAGGCTCTAAACTGTGGCGATCAGCCGCAGTGTGGCCTTGGGCATCACAGTTCAAGAAATTAAGGGTAAAAGGTGCCATGGATACAGCAACTCTTGGTACCGAGGGTAGAACATCCTCAATACTCCCCTTTTGTTTAATCAGATATGATTTGAGTGTACGATGGGCACGTTCCACAATGCCCTGTCCTTGAGGGTTATAAGGTAGGCCAGTTAGATGGGTAACATCCATTTGCCGACAAAACTGTCGGAATTTTTGAGAGGTATATGCTGGTCCATTGTCTGTTTTTAAAATTCTGGGTTTTCCCCAAGCACTCCAGGCCTCAAGGCAATGTTGAATCACATATGAGGCCTTTTCCCCTGTTAGGGGTGTGGCAAACATTACGCCAGAACAGGTGTCAACAGAAACATGAACATATTGAAGCCTTCCAAAAGAGGGAATATGAGTAACATCCATCTGCCACATCTGCAATGGTCTAATGCCACGTGGGTTTATTCCCATGTGGGGAGTAGGTAAGAATTCGCAGCAATTCTGGCATTGAGTAACAATTTCCCTAGCCTCTTTCCTGGATAGAGCAAAACGACGGCGCAAGGTCTCAGCCGTCACATGAAAGCGCTTATGGAATTCTTTTGCTGCTTGTGCATGGGTAGACAAGGCAGCGGCCACCAGCTTTGTAGCCTTGTCCGCTAAGTCATTCCCTAAGGACATGGGACCTGGGAGTCCAGAATGTGCTCGGACATGGGTAATGAAAACAGGAAATCTCCTATTTAACAAGGCAGCTTGTATCTTCTGAAAGATGTTAGCAACTCTGCTGGAGGATCTTATTATTCCAGCTATCTCAAGGAGATTAACTGCATTAACCACATAAGAGGAATCTGATACAATATTGAGGGGTCCTGGAAAAGCCTCAAGAACCTCCAGTACTATCAGACATTCTACAACTTGAGGTGAAGTTTCATTATATTGTTTAGATATAACCCTATCCTTGACCACATAAGCTCCCATACCAGTTTTTGATCCATCAGTGTACACCACAGTCCCATCTGGGAGTGGGTCTTTAGCTGTCACTTGTGGAAACACTATAGCCTGGTTTAGGGCAAACTGTAAAATTGGATGCTTTGGAAAATGATTATCAATTTGTCCTGAAAAGGAAGTAACTAAAACTGCCCAATCACTAGATGTGGCTGCCAAGGTCTGAACTTGTGCAGCAGTATAAGGCACAATCAAGGAATCAGGATCCCTGCCAAAATGTGTAACAGCTGCTTTTATTCCGCGAAGCGCGAGCTGTGCAACAGCATCAGGGTACCAGTCAATAATCTTAGCAGGGGAAGCATTTGGATGAATCCAAAGTAATGGTCCATGTTGCCACAGGACTGCAGTTGGCAATTGAGCTGTCTTAAAAACACACAGATTAAAAGGTAGTGACTCCTCAATTCGTTGTAATTGTGCTTCCTGTAAGGCCTCTTCCACCATCTGTAAGGCTCGGTGGGCGGCAGGGGTAAATTTTCTGGGT
>NW_024430206.1:0-11419 GCF_017639785.1 Mesocricetus auratus
ATGTCGCACCTGCTGTGCGGCCTGCATCCGAGAATGTAGCGAGGTGGTCGGGATAGATGACACAGAGACCGGTCGGTTGCTTTAAGAAAACTTTATGCTTCCCAAGTCAGCTTAGGAGGAGACCCCAGTCTGCTTAGGAGAGCTCTCAGGAGAAGTCTCAGGAGAAGTCTCTCTCTGAAAAAGGAGCTTCCCTTTTTAAGGACTTCTGCCATTCATCTACATACCATTCTTTCCTCCTGGCTGGTGGTCTAATCTCCGGCCCCAGAATCGGGGAGACACCACAGGGAAACAGGAAGAGGCATCTAGCCGTAGGGGGTGTGAAAGGCATGGTATTTCAGTGAGCAAGCCCTTATCTCAGCCCTATGAAGAGCTTTAAAGCACTGAATTGTTTTCAGTAAACATTACACAGATGCCTGCTCCCAGGCCGAAGGGGAAGTGGGTTTCTGCTCAAGGTCTGGTGTCCCCACAATTCACCCCTTTTTATTTTTAAATGAGGCACTCCTGTCTTAGGTCAAGTAGGGTCACCCTCCCTGGCCTGTCTTTGGGGGACCTTGAACCCCTGTTAGGTGGGAGTGGGTCTTCCCCACAGGTTGCCCGTCTTTGAAGTAGCCCCACCCTTAAAATCATTTGTAATAAGGCTTTATGGCTATCGGGATTGCCATGGGCTAAGGCACTTTGAACTCAGCATGAAGCCAGAATGCCTACTGCCACTGTTACCATTCCTAGGACCCCCACTGACATAGCGCCTCTCTGTCACCTGCCCATCCCCCGATCTGGGCCTTAGCATTCTACCACCAGCCTTTCTTTGCTACAAGGGTGATTTATAGTTACAATTTGAAGGTCAAAACAGTGATAAAGTTTACAATCATTTTAAGATCTACTTAGGAAAGCATTAGAGAGTGCACTTGCACAGATACATTAGGTACAATCATTGATGTTACACATGTAGCATTATAAAAAATATGAACAAGAGGCTTGTTGCACTATTTACAGGGTACCAATTTGTTCCTGTGGTGATGTAGTCTGTCGATTTAATGTCAGTAGTATCAGCCGAACATGCATCCCGAGTCAAAGTCTTTTTGTCGCACCAGGACAAACCACATTTCAACAGAAAAACACACTGTGATTCCAGAAACAGGAACTACCGAGTCTGATATTTCAAGTGATCATATCCTGTTCAAATACTGAAAAAAGTATTTTGCCACTCATCACAGTCCATACCAATGTCTAAATGTTAAATGGGTCCTTTTTCCCCCAAAGGGAAAAGCTGGCAAAATGAATTCTGTTGTTTTAAGGTGTATCAAAGGCTAGCTGCTAATCTTCCAGTTTTGTTGGCTTTGGGATGAAAACTCACGGGTCCAGGAGGTTGATGTAGCAAGCCTGATGAGAAACTGGAAATCTCGAACTGACTGTTTTATTTCTTTCTCGGGCTGTAGATTTGATGACATCAAGGGTCAGGAACACTGATTTAGGAGATCTTGAACTGTCTTGAACAGGCTCCCACGGTCTCAGGTCCAGTTTTCTCTGCTCCATGCATCTCACCAGATGTTGTGACCGCTACTGAAGCTTTATTCTTTTCCTGTAAGAAAACACAAACATGCCCTCGACCCCAAATTAGGGTCTTCTCTACTGTCTAGTGTATGGATGTTTCCATTTGGCCTGAGTAATAGTTATTTAACTTTCATTATGTCAGAATCTGTCTGAAGCAGATTCCTCACTGGCATTTATATTTTATAAATATTTAAATGAGGAGTGGATTATTTAATGAATCATGTGGAGACTGGGGACATTACTCCCTTTTATTTTTAAATTTTGTTTGAACTGTTGAAGTTGGACCATAACAGTAGAAGGATTTGTCTACCCTCCTTAGTCAACTATCTAGGTGAATTGGGATCACTATTAAAAGTATTAGTAGATGTCCTTTAAAAGGGACATAACCACTAAGTACCTTTGAGAATCATTTAAGGATTGTAAACTACACTATGTCCCAAATAGTCCTTTTTTTTCCTAACCTGTAGCTCTCACTAGCTGACAAGGCCTCATTTGCATCTGAGATGACAAGGCCTAATTTGCATCTACACAGACACCTTTGGGGGTGGGGGCCTGCCAAAGTGGCAGGACAGTTCCCTGAAAAAACCTCTCTTTCTCTCTCTCTCTCTCTCTCTCTGACTGGCTCTGAGGGCTTAACTTGAATTTTTTGTTAAAATAGTAACTGACTGACTGGATGTTTCTTTTGGCTATATCTAAATCGATTTAGGTAGTTTTTAACTGTTTGAAGGGATTTAAGTATACCTTTAATCATATCCAAGGCAATTAGAACAGTTGCTTTTGTCAACATTCATGCATTTACATTTCACACTTCATACATACTGACGTGGCCACGTCCATACACACAGACCATGCATACATATCTCTCCTTGCCTAGGTTATGATTAGTTTGTTGAACTGAAACGTCTTTAACAGAACAACTCCAGTCAATCTTTTAATTAAAACTAAAGGTTGAAAAAGTCCTGTATGTCCCTCGTCATTTCTTCATTAGAGAAGTTTTGAGCTATACTCAGGGGCTACAGCCATACCCACTCCTTGTAACTGTAGATGCAAGGTGGAGAGGCCAGGCTTTTGCCAAAAGTTTTTAGAGATGACTCACAAAATTGACTTTAAATTTGTATCAATAACCTACCCCATATAAATGTAACCAGGCATTTTTATTTTATATACCCTTGTCTTTTTCTTTACTGAATACTAACATCTCACTTATTAACTTTACCAATTTTTTTTACCCATTTTAATCTATCCTCCCATTGAGGATGATCCTCCAATCCACCCTCCAACTGAGGGCAACTTCTTATCTTAGGTTCCCTTTTTTTTCCTGACCTTTGTTAGGTGAGGGCCTAGACATTTAATCCAATCCACCCTTTAACTGAGGGTGATCTCTTAGGTTCCCTTTTTTTCCTGACCTTTGTCAGGCAAGGTCCTAAACATTTAATCTGGTACCCCTAGCTTGGTACCCCCTTTTTAATACATACTTATAGCCTTACTTGTTGGCTATCCTTTTAGATCTCTGAGTTTTCCTTTACTTTCCTGACCTTAGTGGATCAGGTGAAAGACTGGCCTTATTTATTAACTTCACCAATTTTTTAAATTTATCTATCTTTAATCCATTCTCCCATTGAGGATGATTTTCCAATCCACCCTCCAACCGAGGGCAACTTCTTAGGTTTCGCTTTTCTTTTTTGACCTTTGTTAGGCAAAGGCCTAGACATTTAATTTGGTACCCCTAGCTTGGTACCCCCTTTTTAATACATCCTTACTTATAGCCTTACTTGTTGGCCAGTCTTTTAAATCTCTCAGTTTTTCTTTACTTTCCTGACCTCAGTGGATGAGTTGAAAGACTGGAGATTTTTTATTTTATTTCTTATTTTACCCTCCTTTTTTTTTTAACTGAGTTTCTCTCTATCCTTTTGGAGGCTGTCCTGGATCTCGCTCTATATACAAGGATGGCCTCCATCCTACCTACCTTTGTCTCTCGAGTGTTGGGATTAAAGGCATATGCCACCAACACCCGACTCTAAAGATCATAGTGAACATCCTTCCAATCTGGGACATTTAAGTCTCACCCAGTAATGAACCATGGACTCGCACGTTCAATCCATTTTAAAAAGCCTTCCAAGGTTTAGACTTTACTGTAGTCCCATATCCTTCAAGTAACTTTTTAACTTGATACTGTAATTTGAGCTTCCCAGAACTATTCCCCATGGTTTCTTTTCTTTTTTTTCCCAATCATTCCCTGGCCAGAAAAAGAGACGAACCTGCTCACTTACCTCGCTTTCATGATCTCGGTGGGATCCTCCAATTGTTGCACCTGCTGTGCAGCCTGCATCCAAGAATGTAGCGAGGTGGTTGGAGAGATGACACAGAGACCGGTCGGTTGCTTTAAGAAAACTTTATGCTATCCAAGTCAGCTTAGGAGGAGACCCCAGTCCGCTTAGGAGAGCTCTCAGGAGAAGTCTCAGGAGAAGTCTCTCTCTGAAAAAGGAGCTTCCCTTTTTAAGGACTTCTGCCATTCATCTACATACCATTCTTTCCTCCTGGCTGGTGGTCTAATCTCCGGCCCCAGAATCGGGGAGACACCACAGGGAAACAGGAAGAGGCATCTAGCCATAGGGGGTGTGAAAGGCATGGTATTTCAGTGAGCAAGCCCTTATCTCAGCCCTATGAAGAGCTTTAAAGCACTGAATTGTTTTCAGTAAACATTACACAGATGCCTGCTCCCAGGCCGAAGGGGAAGTGGGTTTCTGCTCAAGGTCTGGTGTCCCCACAGCCACAAAAGAGGCTTTTTCAGAGTTACAAGAGACTGAGACTCAAGCCTCTCTGAATTCTGAGGCAGAGAGTGAGAATGAATCATCTGAAGAAACCCTGCCTGAAACTAGAGGCTCCATTGTTAGTGAGGATGAGGAGGAGTCTCTTAGCAACAACAAAAGAATGAATAGAGATCTTGGGGCCTGACCCAAAAAGAAGGACTCCAGTCAGAATCGGTTATATCCTACTCTGTCAGACCTAGAAAATGAAAATAGCTCAGAACGGTTACTTGCTGAGGTCGCGGCCCTTAAAAAAAAGCACTAAAAAGGACTCGAATTAAAAAAAATGACAGGACAGAGAGAGAAACCCTCCTCCATACTCTAAAATAAGGGACTCCTCCTTCTCGGACATTGAGGGAAGACCCAGAGGAGGAGTCCAATGCTTCCCGGTGGTGGCCCCAGTAATGGAAGTCCCAGACCCAAACAATCCTGAGCAGGTCATTTGGCACCATGACACTTTAAGTTTCAAAGATATAAAACAACTTAAAGAGGCAACTCTAAATTATGGAGCACAAGCTCCCTTCACACTTTCCTTAATGGAATCTATTGCGCCTCTTAATTTGACACCTGGCGATTGGCAGCACCTTTGCAGAATGGCTCTATCCAGGGGAGATTATTTGATTTGGAGAGGTGAGTTTCAAGAAAGATGCAGCCAGACAGCCCAAAGAAATGCACAGTCTGGACAGCCGCAGAGAAATGTGGAGACATTTACTGGGTCTGATCAGTATGCCACCGCTCAACAACAAATGCAATATGACATCGCTGTCTATGCCCAAGTGGCAGCAGCAGCCCAAGATGCTTGGAAAGCATTGCCTTCCAAGGAAGGAGGGGATCACCTGTCCAAAGTCCTTCAAGGTCCCTCCGAACCTTTTCAAGACTTTGTAGACCGCCTCAGTCAGGTACCAGAAAGAACATTTGGGGGCATGGGGCCTACGATGCAAGTTATCAAACAGATGGGTTTTGAAAATACTGTAAGGAGGCCCTTTGCCCCCACTGCAACAAAAGTCTAAATGACTACATCCGGATCTGTGGAGACATTGATGGTAATTTCCTCCAGGGCCAAGTGTTAGCTGCTGCTATTCGACCCCAAGGGGGAAAAGAAAGATCTAATCAGGGAGGGAGAAAAACTTGTTTCAGCTGCAGTAGGGAGGGACACTTCCATAGAGAGTGCCCTCAAAATAGTACTACCAGTCTCAAGAGCCTGGTTTATGCCCCCGTTGCCAAAGGGGATATCATTGGGCCACTGACTGCTACTCTAGAACTGACTTGGGGAGCAATTTCCTTCCTGCTAATAATAATCAGGGAAACTGGAAGAGGGCCCTGCCCCAGGGCCCCAAAACCAATGTGTATGGGGCAATGACCCCTGCTGTGGGCAGCAGCAAGATTCATTTTCTCCCCCAGAGCAACCCCTTCATCTCTCAGACCTCCTTAAAGCCGCTTCAGGTAGTGCAGGATTGGACATTGGTCCCTCTGCCCAGGCAGTCCTAACACCCGAGATGGGCATCCAGGCCAGGCCCTCCCTACTGGGGTACATGGGCCATTGCCTCCAGGCACAGTTGGACTATTCTTGGGATGGTCCAGTACTATCCCTCGAGGCATCCAGGTACACCCTGGGGTTATAGACCAGAATAGCGAAGGAGAGATGAAAATAATGACATCAGTGGCCAGTGGGGTTGTTTCTATCCCAGCAGGAGAACGGATTGCTCAGTTGCTCCTCCTCCCTACAACTCCTTACAAGGCTCAAAAAAGTTTTTAAAAAAATTAAAGAGAAAAGGGGAACTGAGAGATCTAAAAGGCTGGCCAGCAAGTAAGGCTATAAGGATCTATTAAAAAGGGGTACCAAGCTAGGGGTACCAGATTAAATCTCTTGGCCTTTGCCTCACACAAGGACAGGAAAGCAAGGGAAACCTAAGAGGTTGCCCTCAATTGGAGGGTGGATTGGATTAAATCTCCAGGCCCTTGTCTAAGGGATCATCCTCAATGGGAGGATAGATTAAAGATGGGTAAATTAAAAAATTGGCAATAGTTAATAAATGAGGGATTAGTATTTAGTTAAAAAATGCAAAGGTATACAAAATAAAAAATGTTTATTTACATTTATATGGGGTAGGCTATTGATACAAATTTAAGGTCAATTTTATAAGTCATCTCTAAAAACTTTTGGCAAAAGCCTGGCCTTTCCACTTTGCATCTACAGAATTACAAGGAGTGGGTATGGCTGTAGCCCCTAAGTGTAGCTCAAAACTTCTCAAATGAAGAAATGATGAGGGACATACAGGACTTTTTCAACCTTTTGTTTTAATTCAAGGATTGACTGGAATTGTTCTGTTAAAGAAGTTTCATTTCAACAAACTAATCATAAACAAGGCAAAAGGAGAGATATGTATGAATGGTCTGTGTGTATTGGCGTGGCCACGTCAGTATGTATGAAGTGTAAAGTGTAAATGTGTGAATGTTGACAAAAGCAACTGTTCTAATTGCCTTGGCTATGATTAAAGGGATACTTAAATCCCTTCAAACAGTTAAAACTACCTAAATCGATTTAGATATAGCCAAAAGAAACATCCAGTCAGTTGGTTAATGTCTTAACAAAAAAGATAAGGTTTATGCCTTCATAGCCAGTAAAAAAAAAGGAGATTTTCTCAGGGAACTGCCCTGCCGTTTTGGCAGGCCCCACCCCCAAAGGTATCTGTGTAGATGCAAATTAGGCCTTGTCAGCTTAGATGCAACTGAGGTCTTGTCAGCTAGTGAGAGCTACTGGTTAGATAAAATAAAAGATTACTCCCAGACTTCAGATAATTTTCAAACATTATTTGGGACATAGTATACTTTAAAATCCTTAAATGAGGCACAGACTTCAGATAATTTTCAAAAATTATTTGGGACATAGTATATATATATAGTATTTTAAACTATACTATGTCCCAAATAATTTTTGAAAATTATCTTAAGTCTGTGAGTAATCTTTTTAAAATTGCCACAAACAACATAAAATACCTTGGGGTAATGCTAACCAAACAAGTGAAAGACCTGTATTGTAAGAACTTTGAATGTTTAAAGAAAGAAATTAAAGAAGACCTCAGAAAATGGAAAGATCTCCCATGCTCTTGGATAGGTAGGATCAATGTAGTACAAATGGCAATCCTGCCAAAAGCAATCTACAGATTCAATGCAATCCCCATTAAAATCCCAGCACAATTCTTCACAGACCTTGAAAGAACAATAATCAATGTTGCATGGAAAAACAAAAGACCCAGTATAGCCAAAACAACCCTGTTCAACAAGGCAACGTCCGGAGGCATCACCATCCCTGACCTCAAGCTCTATTATAGTGCTATAGTCCTGAAAACAGCTTGGTATTGGCACAAAAATAGACAGGTAGACCAATAGAATCGAATTGAAAACCCGAGTATTAACCCACACACATACGAATATCTGATCTTTGACAAAGAAGCGAAAAATATACAATGGAATAAAGAAAGCATCTTCAACAAATGGTGCTGGCATAACTGGAGACTGGCATGTAGAAGAATGAGGATCGATCCATGTTTATTGCCATGCACAAAACTTAAGTCCAAATGGATCAAAGACCTCAACATAAATCCAGCCACAATGAACCTCTTAGAAGAGAAAGTGGGTGGTACCCTTGAACGAATTGGTACAGGAGGCAGCTTCCTGAACATAACACCAGTAGCACAGACAGTGAGATCAACAATTAATAAATGGGACCTACTGAAACTGAGAAGCTTCTGTAAGGCAAAGGATACAGTCAGCAAGACAAAAAGGCAGCCCACAGAATGGGAAAAATATTCACTAATGCCACATCTGACAGAGGGTTGATCTCCAAAATTTACAAAGAACGCAAGAAGCAAGTCTCCAAAACATCAAAGGACCCAATTAAAAAGTGGGCTGCAGAACTAAATAGAGAGTTTTCAATAGAGGAGTCTAAAATGGCTGAGAGGCACTTGAGAAAGTGCTCAACATCCTTAGCCATCCGGGAAATGCAAATCAAAACAACTCTAAGATACAATCTCACTCCTGTCAGAATGGCTAAAATCAAAAACACCAATGACAATTTATGCTGGAGAGGATGTGGTGAAAGGGGGACACTCCTCCATTGCTGGTGGGAGTGCCAACTGGTTCAGCCACTTTGGAAATCACTATGGAGATTCCTCAGAAAAATGGGAATAAACCTACCACAAGACCCAGCAACTCCACTCTTAGGCATATATCCAAAAATGCCCATTCATACAACAAAAATGTCTGTTCCACTATGTTCATAGCAGCTTTATTTGTAATAGCCAGAACTTGGAAGCAACCTAGATGTCCCTCAACCGAAGAGTGGATAGAGAAAATGTGGTACATCTACACAATGGAGTACTATTCAGCAGAAAAAAAATGGAATCATGAGATTCGCAGGCAAATGGATGACACTAGAAGAAACCATCCTGAGTGAGGTAACCCAGTCACAAAAAGAGAAACATGGCATGTACTCTCTCATATAAGGATTTTAGACATACATCTGGGGAGTGCCAGCCTACAATCCCATGGCGAGAGAGTCTGGGAAACAGAAAGTTCATTTAGTGGCTGATTGAAGAAGAGGCAGACTCCCTTGGTTAAGTACTGAGCTGAACTCAAGAAAGCCAGTAACAGAGAGGGAAGACTGATGACCAAAGGGATTAAGACTGGGCTGGTTTAACCCCCAGAAACAGCTGACCAGACAAAGGTTAACTCTTGAATCCCAGGCATCAGCCTGGGAATCCAGCATGGGACTGATCAAGACCCCCTGAATGTGAGTGTCAGTGAGGAGGCCTAGGTAATCTATTGAGCCTTGGGCAGCAGACAGTACCCATCCCGAGTATACACACGGACTTTGGACTCCCATCCAACAATGTGAGGTGCACTCTCACCCTGACCTCTTGAGAAAGGGTCTAGGCCCTGCCCTATATGAATTGACAGACTATGGACACCCCCATGGAGGGCCTCACCCTCCCTGGGGGAATGAGGGGATAACGTGGGGTGGGGGTGTTGGGGGGAGGGCATGGGAGGAGGGGAGGGAAAGGGAGAGGGACCTGGAACTGACTTGTGAAGCAACCTTGTTTCTTATCTAAATTTAAACTGGAAAAAAATCCTTAAATGATTCTCCAAAGTACCTAATGGTTATGACCCTTTTAAAGGACATCTACTAATAATTTAGATAGTGATCCCAATTTACCTAGTTAACTAAGGAGTGTAGACAAATCCTTCTACTGTTATAGTCCAAATTCAACAGTTCAAACAAAATTTAACAAATAAAAAAGGGGTAGTAATGTCCCCAGTCCCCACATGATTCATTGAATAATCCACTCCTCATTTAAAAATTTTTAAAATATAGATGCCAGTGAGCAATCTGCTTCAGACAGATTCTGGCATAATGGAACTTGAGCAACTATTGCTCAGGTCAAATGGAGACTTCCATACACTAGACAGTGGAGAAGACCCTAATTTGGGGTGGAGGGCATGTTTGTGTTTTCTTGCAGGAAAAGAATAAAGCTTCAGCAGCTGTCACAACATTTGGTGAGATGCATGGAGCAGAGAAAAACTGGAACTCAGACCATGGGAGCCTGCCCAAGACAGTTCGATATCTCCTAAATTGGTGTTCCTGACCCTTGATGTCATTGAATCTACAGTCAGAGAAAGAAAACAGTTGGTTCAAGATTTCCAGTTTCTCAACAAGCCTGCTACATCAACCAACTGGACCTGTGAGTTTTCATCCCAAAGCCAACAAAAAACTGGAAGATTAGCAGTTTGCCCTTGACACACCTTAAAACAACGAAATTCATTTTGCCAGCTTTTCCCTTTGGGGAAAAAAGGACCCATTTAAAACATTTGGACTTGGTATGGACTGTGATGAGTGGCAAAAGCCTCTTTTCAGTATTTGAACAGAACATGGTCACTTGAAATATCAGAATTTGTGGTTCCTTTTTCTGGAATCGCACCTATGCCAGTGTATTTTTCTGGAGAAATGCAATTTGTCCTAATGCGACAAAAAGGAGACTTTGGCTCAAGTTGCATATTCAGCTGAGGCTACTGACTTTAAATCAACAAACTGCATCACCACAGGAACAAATTGGTACTCTGTAAATAGTGCAACAAGCCTCTTGTTCATGTTTTATAATGCTACATGTGTAACATCAATGATTATATCTAATGTATCTGTGCAAGTGCACTTTCTAAATGCTTTCCTAAGTAGATCTTGGAATGATTGTGAACTTTATAACTATTTTGACCGTCAAATTGTAACTGTAAATCACCCTTGTAGCAAAGAAAGGCTGGTGGTAGAATGCTATGGCCCAGATCGGGGAATGGGCAGACGACAGAGAGGCACTATGTCAGTGGGGGTCCTAGGAATGGTGACTGTGGCAGTAGGCATTCTGGCTTCATGCTGAGTTCAAATGTGCCTTGTTACAGAGGCAAGAGACCTTAACCAAGTATTACTCAGTTTAGCCCATGGCAATCCCAGTAGCTATAAAGCCTGATTACAGATGATTCTTAAGAAGAGGTTTTTCTGATGACAGGCAACCTGTGGGGTAGAGTTCCCCCCACTAAGGAAGGGGAGGCAGGTACCTCAAGGCCAGGATGGGGGGGGTGACCCTACTTGACCTATGACAGGAGTGCCTCATAAGAAAATAAAAAAGGAGGAATTGTGGGAACAACAGACCCTGGCCAGAAACCCACTCCTCCATCAGCCTGGGAGCAGGCAGCTGCGAGACAATGTTTACTGAAAACATGTTTACTTAAAACAATCCAGTGCCCTAAGAAATGTTTACCAGAGCCATAAGTTCCAGATAAGGGCTCCCTCACTGAAACACCCTGACTTTGATCTTCCCAATGGCTAGCCACTTCCTGCTCCCTGCTGTCACCAATTCTGGTGTCAGGGATTTAACCACCAGCCAGGAGGAGAAAGAGGATGTGTGGGAGATGTGTGCATGTATGTATGGCAGAAGTTTTTTCTGAAGGGAAGCGTTTTTTTTGGGGGGGAAGCTCTCCTGAGCCTTCTTCAGGAGCATAAAGATTTCTTA
>NW_024430207.1:0-47666 GCF_017639785.1 Mesocricetus auratus
TTGCTTGTGTATTCTTGATTTAATTTTGGTAAGTGTTGGGGAAGTCCTGTGCATTTGTCAATAAAGCACTGTCTGGCCAATAGGGAATCTAGATAGGAGGGACCAGGAGTCCAGAAGGACTCTGGGAAAGAGAAACACACGAGAGTTGAAATGTAACGCCATGGGGTAGGAAGCCCGGAACTATTCTCCGGTAAGAGAAATACTTAGATTAACAATTATGGGATAATTACTAAAGTCAGAGCTAGCCATTAAAAAACAAGCAAGGCCAACAACTGCATAATTAAAATAGCCTCCTGTGTGTTTATTTGGCACTGATGCGGCTCTAGAACCAGGCTGGTGGGAAGGCTTCTCTCAAAGAAAAAGGCTTCTCTTTAGAGGTAAGTGATATTTATTCAGAACGGCGTCCATTTTCTTTAATTTTTTTATTTTTGTGGAGTACAAATTTTCAAAGTATGACCTGATTATTCATTGGATTTATTCAGTGTCCATTGTTATGTCACACTTTTCCTTTCTGATTTTGTTAATTTGCATGTTCTCTCTCTGCCTTTTCATTATTTGAATATAGGTTTTTCTATCTTCTTGATTTTTCTCAAAGAACCAACTCTTTTGTTTCTGTGAATCTTTGTACTGTTTTCTTTGTTTTTACTTTATTGATTACAACACTCAATTTGAGCTCACTTGGAATTATTAAATGGTGAGAAATTCTTCCCCAAATTAGTCGTAAGGTTGATTTTATTTTATGGATTGTATGGATGTGCACAGACATTCCCAAATAAGAGCCAAACTGTGTTGAGAGGGCAGGGATCCCAGAGTGGGCTTTCTGTGTCTGGAGATATGGGTCAGCAGTTGGATATAGCAGCTTCTCTTTCAGAGGAATAGTACATTCATATGGAGGGCATTCCATTCACTTGAAATTCCAGATAGAGAACATCTATCTCCCTATTCTGGCCTCCATGGGCACCTAAGAATTCATTGTGTTCATAGCATGTGCTCAGAAACACAAAAATCAATCTAACCTTTTGATTTTTCATTTTTCCATTTGTTTGTTTTTCTTTTGATTTTAGAGAAAGTCTTTGTCTATGGAACCTGACTGTTCTAGAACTTAGTCATCATACCAGAGGCCTGACTCCTTATGACTTTCACGTACTGGGATTAAAGGCATGTATTAACACCAACATGGCCAGTAAGTATCACTTCATTTATAAAGGATTGGGCTTCCTACTTGAGTGGGCATTGTGAATAAATGATTATGGAGTTAGTCAGATCATGATAAGAAAACTTCATGTGTCAACAAAATTTTGGACAGTCTTGGAACTTTTCAGGTCTTGTATGTTCTGGTAAAAGAACTAGTTGTCTATGAAACTCAGGTGTAGGAAAGTAGAAATATTTCTATTAGGAAGAGGAGTTTTGCCTGCAAAAGGGGCAGTCTCTTCAAGCAGGAAACAAATACACAGTGGTCCTGTATTATAAATATCTCTAATTCAAAGATTCTTCCTCAAGCTGATTCTCACTGCAAAACAGTTACTAAGTTCAGGCTTTGTGATGGGGAGGACTTGTAGATGTAGAAGCACTGCTGTGGCATGGGGGAGGTAGACTGTAGGGCACTGCTCTTTTCCAGAACTACAGTTCATTAACCTTATTTTGATGTCAGGAAAACTGAGTCTCATAATCTATTTTTATTGGCATAATGATAGCATTTGTGATACAGTGGGATCTAGTTTTCTCTAACATCACTTGTAGATGAGTTGAAAAGGGAAGATATTCAGTTGCAATATGAACAATTGTCTCCAATTGGAACGAATGTCTCCAATAGGCTCATACATTGAAATGCTTGCTCATTAGTAGCTAAACCTGTTTTGGAAGGATTAGGACATGTGGCCTTGCGGGAGGAGGTATGGGCTTTGAAGTTTAAGATACACTTGCCATACCATTCCCAGTTAGTGCTCTCTCTAGCCCCCCCTCTGTCCACTTATTACTGTGCCAAATTATCAACTCTCATTACCTGTTGCAGCATCATGCCTGCATTTCTGCTACAATGCATCCACCATGGTTGTCATAGATTCTGACTACCCTCTGTAACTTAGGTCTCCAGTAGGTCTCCTATAAGTTGTCTTGGTCGTGATGTCTTCACAACAATAGAAAGTAACTATAACTAACACAACAGTAGTGTTTTCCAACCAATTATCAGAGTTGACATTTATTAACTACACTTCAAAGTTTTCAAATGACTTGAGAAATACAGACAACCCATAGGACATCAAGGACATCATTTTATATCTGCAAAAATAAGCCGATGTCATCTTTGCTACCAGAAATGGTCCATTTAATTAATGGGCATAGTATTGTTTAGATTTACAGCCTCTATTTTTCCATCTTTCTTTCCCCATGTCTATGTGCCTGACAGGTTCCCCCCTCACTCTATCCATTTGGCAGGTTCTCAATACACATCAGGGCTGACCATGGAACTCAGTATGTAATCCAGGAGAGCCTCTACATCCTGCTATATTACTCTCCCAAGTACTGGTTTACATGTTTGTGCTAGCATGTACTGCCAGTCACTTCTCTTATAAAAATTGGTTACAATCTTAGCCTCCATTTAAACTCAGTTTCCAGAACTCTTATGGGAGAGATGTTATAGAGACGTCCAGTTTAGACTATCTCCACAAAACATCTTGCTGTTGGATTCTACAACTGTTCCTGCCAGAGGAAACCCATCTGGAGATGACTGGATGAGGCACTGGTCTATAAGTATACCAGGATATCATTTGAAAATATTTTATTGAATTTTTAGACCAGTATTGTTTGTATTTACCCTAAGACTCTGGGCTATGTAGACTCTGGTACTTGGTTATCCACATAGGTCATATGTGGGTTCCTACTTGTGGAGTGGGCCTTAAGTCAAATCAGACATTGGTTGGCTGCTCTGACATTTCCTGTGTCACCATTGCCCTGGCATATTTTTCAGACAGGATAGAATGCAAGTCAGAGGTTTTGTGGCTGTTTTGGAGTCCCCATTTCCCTTTTGTTATCCTTCCCTATGTTAGCCAGACTACCTTCCCTCACCAAAGAGACTAGAACATAGGGGTTATAGTTCCCTGTAGGTAGCAGTTAAACTTCTCCATGTTCAATGAGTTGTATGGGAGTTGTCCTCAGCAATGGGGGTACACTGTCAATTTTCAGACTGCGACCATTTCTTTGTCTTAGAAACAGCCTGGGTTGAGAATTTCCATGGAATGTTTGGGCCAAGAACTCAAATGCATCTCAGGCCCACTACTGCAAGGTTGGCCGGCTTCAAGCGATGGCCTATGGAGAAACAGTTCCCTGTAACTATGAGTCATCATTAGGATCATTTTCATAGATTCCAGGAAAGTTTCAATGCACAAGGTTTCCACACAAACCACCAAGTCCTCCGCAATTCAAGCCTTCACTCCCCCATACTCTCTCCCTCCACCACATCACCAACCCCTAATGCCCCATCCCTATTACCATCCCCATGTGACCCCTGACTGCCCTTAAAATCTCTATTTATCCCTTCTAAGATACCCACTCATCCCCACCTAGACCTATTCATTTTACCTAATTTCTTTAGGTCTAAGGATTGTAACTTAGTTATCGCTTACTTTTGCTTTTTTGTTTATTTGTTGAGACAGGATCTTCTTATGTAACTCTATCTTAAAACCCACTATTCACCTGCCTCTGCCCCCCAAGTGCAGGGACTAAATATGTGTGCCACCACTGCCCACAGCTTATATTTTACTTAAAAGCCAATTTACACTTAAAAGTGAGTGTATATTATACTTATCTTTCTGGGTCTTCCTTAACTCACTCAGGGCGATTTATTTCTAGGACCACTCATTTGACTGTAAATTTCATGATGCCTTTTTTAATGCTGTATAGTCTCTAATTGTGTAATTGTACCATGTGTTCTTTATCTGTTCTTCTTTTAAAAGTCATTGAGGTTGTTTGCAGTGTCTGGCTATTATGAATATAACAGCAATGAATATGGTTGAGCAAGTCACTGAGGTGGGATGAAGTATGCTTTGGGTATATGCATAAGATTGGTACAGCTGAATCTTGATGTAGATTGATTCCCAATTGTCTGAGGAATTGTTTTCCATAGTGGTTTTACAAATGTATATTCCAAGCAGAAATGGAGGAGTGTTCTTCTTGCTCCACCTCCTCAATGGCATGAGCTGTCACTTGTGGTTTTGATGTTAGCTATTCTGACAGGTGTAAAATGGTATCTCAATTAGTTTTAATTTGCATTCTTCCGATAGCTAAGGAAGTTTAACATTTCTTTAAGTATTTCTATGCCACTTGTGTTTTGTCTATTGAGAATTCTCTGTTTAGATACATGTACTATTTTATAATTACATTGTTTTGGGTTTTGAAACCCAATTTCTTGAGTTCTTTATATATTTTGGAATTTAGCACCCTATCAGATGTGGAGCTCATAAAACTTCTTTTCTCAATCTATAAGCGACTGTTTTGTCCAATTGGTTGTGTCCTCTGTTGACAGGAAATGTCCTTCTGAATCCTGTGAATATGTGTTGCTTTTATTGGTTGATGAATAAAACTGTTTTGACCAATGGTCAGGGAAAATATATCTAGGTGGGAAATCCAAACAGAGTTACAGAGAAAAAGAAGACAGAGTTAGGAACCATCATCTAGCTGCTGAATGAGTAATATGATGGGGCAATGCCAGCAAGCAACAGCCTCTTGGCAATACATTTATTGATAGAAATGGGTTAATTTGTAAGAGACAGCAGTCATGTAATATACATGAGCCATTAGCCAAACAATCACAATTTAATATTAGCCTCTGAATAATTATTTCATAATCTTCAATGGGGACTCAGCAGGTGGGAGAGAAAGAGGTGTGTTGGGACAATGTGAGACAGCGAAAAACTTCCAAGTACACTCTTCCTTTCAGAAATGTTTCATTGTCATATATCACTACATAGTGGTATCTCTTTTATTAGTTGTTGATCTTAGTTTCTGTGTTAATGTGTTCTACACAGGCAGTTGTCTCTTGTGCCAATATGTAGCTTAAATAATAAAAACACAGAAGTAGATTTTAAGAATCAAGCTGAAGATTATAAAAGCAAAACAATCAACCACTAAACAATTCTTACCTCTACCAAGAGTGTGGTGATCCTTTCCTCAGAGTGACTGCAGACTGGATACACCTCACTCCTGCCTTCACACCACATATATTCCTCTATAGTGCAGGGATTACAATTATGAGCCACCAGTGCCTGGCCTTGATGACTGACAGCTGTGGCCAGCTTTGAACTGTGATCTCCAGTCAAGCTTTGTCTGTTACGTCATAAACAAAATATCACCACTTGAATGTGTTCAAGGCTATGGCCCAGTTTTCTCTTCTGTCAGCTTCAGTGCATCTGATTTTATTTTGTAGTCTTTGATGGACTTGGACTTGAGTTTTGTGCAGGGCCATGAGATTATTCTTTGTGTATAGGAAGGTTACTGATTTCTTTGGGTTAGTTGTGCAATGAGAAACTTTGTTTAAAGTGTTTATCAGCTGTAGATTTTCTCTGTTATAATTTTTAGGGTAACTTATTTAAACTATCATTATCATCTGCAAATCACAGTACTTTAACTTCTTTCTTTACAATTTGATCTTCAGTTGATTTATTGCTCATGGTACGAATTCTGGTACCGTATTGTATATGTATGGAGATTGTGGAAAACTTTGTCTTGTACTTGAATGTAGTGGAATTTCTTTGACTTTCTTTCCATTTATGTTGATGGTGGTTCCTGACTTGTTACAAACTGTCTTTATTATATTAATGTATGTCTCTTATATCCCTAATCTATCTAGGGTGATAAGAAAGAAGGGGTATTGCATGTTGTCAGTGGATTTTTTAATTTATTGAGATGATGATATGTTTTTTGTCTTTCAGTATGTTTATATGGTGGATTACATTTAGTGGTTTTTGTATGGTGAACCACCTCAGCAAATATGGGATGAAGCACTTTATAATTCTGAATAGTCTATTTGACGTGTTCTTAGTTTCATTTTCAAGTAGTTTATTGAGTATTTGGAGGTCTATATTCATAAAAGATTCATCAGCATGCACAAACTTCGGTTCAAATGGATCAACATAAATCCAGTCACACTGAACTTCTTAGAATTTAATGTGTGAGGTACCCTTGAATGAACTGGCACAGGAGACTACTAACATCCTTTACCATCAGGGAAATACAAATCAAAACTTCTCTGAGCCACCATCTTGCTCCTGTCATAATGGTCAAAATAAAAAACACCAATGACTGTTTATGCTGGAGAGGATGTGGAGAAAGTGGAACACTCCTCCATTGCAGGTGGGAGTGTTAAACTCGTACAGCCACTTTGGAAATCAGTAAAGTGGTTCCTCAGGAAAATGGGATCTCCTGAAAGATGTAGTCCTTAAGGAATCTGTGAGGTGAGTCTGCTGGCAAAATTGGCTTTTTTCTCCATGAGTGAGGCAGAAAGATATGTGAAACCAACAGGATACCAGAGTCCAAGAACACAACATCCAAAAAAGACCACTGCAGGTCTGAGAAATGAGTGCACATGTCTATGGATAGTGCTAGGGTACAAACCCCGAGGGACCCCCTCATGGGTCTGAGAAATAAATCCACCAGTAAGTACAAAATCTGAAAAACGTATGTATCTTTCGTGGGAAAAGAATGAAAAATAAAAAATTCTCAGAGCATCTGGGGCAGACGTTGCCCCAGGCAAGGCCACTACAAGCTGCTGGCATCCTCACAGAGAAGAAACAGGTAGAAGGTTTCTTACCTGAGGCATGTTTAGCTATGATGGGAAAGCCAGAAGCCTCTGTGACAGGAGAGAGAGTTTTAACATGCCAGGAATAGGAAAAAAGACAAGTTACAAAAGTGTAGAGGACACATTCCGAATTATGGATCACTGGTAGAATGCAGGGTGCCAAAACGTGGACACATATTTTGATATGGGGTCCCAGCTTCCATGAGAGAGGTAGAGAATATCCAAAGTCTATAATCTCCAGCATCCCAGAGACTAAGGAAGGATGGAATACAAAAGGCACCAACTGATTTTGTGGTTCATGGAGCACAAATTAGGGGCCAGTGGTCCTGAAGCCAAGAGACATGTGGTCACCCAGTACTGGGATTTTCAACCAGTCCAAAAACATGAGAGACCATTGTCTTAATATGAGTAGAGTCCTAACTCATGGAAGCAAGGGCAGAGGTAGATAGGAAGGAGTGGGCTTACCAGACATGCTGGTGGTGGATGGAAGATCCAGAGATACTTAGTTGTAAGAGTGACTGAATTGAAATTTACAGGGTCCTGGCATACCTCATGACTGCCACAGGCAGAAGGAAATGTCAGGAAAACATGTGTTCTTTTGCTTAGGTTAAAGAGACACCAGATGGAACATGAACCAAGAGATACATTAACCACACAGTTTATTACAGGTGGGGGCAGAGCCAGAGGGGTAGAAAAGAAAGAGGTGAAGGGAGAGAGAGAGAGAGGAGGGAAGACCAAGAGAGAGAGAGGAGACAAAGAGGATAGGAGAAGAAGCACGAGGGTAAGAGAGCCTAAATGGACAGGGGTCTGTCTTTTAAAGGGGTCCTCTGCACCTGCTTGCAGACAAGTTCTCATGGATCCCTCAGCTTGAGTGCATTCTCCCAGGTAAAAGGGTCAGGCCAGCATAATGCCTTTCAGAGAGAGCCTCCAGACATCTGTGTATTTCTCTGTTAGAGGGATGTCATCCTGTCTTCACTCCCCACACTCTTTCCACCACTTGTCCCACCCCTAGTTCCCAATCCCCATTACAGTCTCCAGCTGCCCCAGTCTGCCCTTAAAATCTCTATTTCTCCCTTCCTTGAGATCCATGCATTCCGACCTAGACGTCTGCTCTTTACCTAACCTCTCTGGGTCTAAGGATTATAATCTGTTATCAATTACTTTTGCTTGTTTTGTTTATTTTTTGAGACTGAGTTGGTATCTCTGACTGCCCTAGAACTTGCTACCTAGACCATGCAGGCTTGGAATTTACAAAGATCCACCTGACTCTGCCCTCCTAGTGCAGGGATTACAGACTTGTACCACCACTGCCCTCAGCTTATCATTTAGTTAAAGGTCAATTTACACTTGTAAATCAGTGTAAACCCTATTTATCTTTCTGGGTTTTCCTTACCTCAGGATGATTTCTTTCTAGTACCACCCATTTGGCTGCAAATTTCATGATGTAATTTTTAATGCTGTATAATGTTTCATTGTGTAATTGTACCATGTGTTCATTATCCATTCTTCTTTGAAATCCATTGAGGTTGTTTATAGTTTCTGGGTATTATGAATAGAACAGCAATGAACATGGTTGAGCAAGGGTCCCTGAGGTGTGATGAAGTATGTTTTGGGTAAAAGCACAAGATTGGTATAGATGGTTACTGAGGTAGATTGTTTCTCAGTTTTTTGAGGAACTGGCATATTAATTTCCATAGTGGTTTTACAAATGTGTATGACAAGCATCAAAGGAGAAGTGTTCCCCTTACTCCACCTCCTCAATGGCATGAGCTGTCACTTGTGTTTTTGATCTTAGCTATTCTGACAGGTGTAAGATGGTATCTCAAATTAGTTTTAAACTTGCATTCCTTTGAAAGCTAAGGAAGTTGAATGTTTCTTTCAGTATTTTAATTCAATTTGAAGTTTCTCTACTGCGAATTCTCTGCTTATATACATACACCATTTTGTAATTGGACTGTTTGTGGGTTTTGATACCTAGTATTGAGTTCCTTATATATTTTGGAAAGTAGTGGAGTTGGAAAAAAACTACTTCTCCCATTTTGTGGGCTATTGTTTTGTCCCATTGGTTGTGTCTTCTGCTCATAGGAAATGTCCTTCTGTATTCTGTGAGTATGCCTTGCTTTTATTGGTTGATGAATAAACCTGTTTTGACCAATGACAAGGCAAAATATAGCTAGGTGGGAAATCCAAACAGAGTTACACTGAGAACTAAGGCAGAGTCCGGAGCCATCATTTAGCTGCCAAAGGAATAGAATGATAGAGCAATTCTGGTAAGCCACAGTATCGTGGAAATACATAGATTAAAAGAAATAGATTATTTATAAGAGAGAGCAGTCAGTAACAGGCATGAGCCATTGGACAAACAACAATTTAATATTAGCCTCTGCATGAATATTTCTTAATTGGCTATGGGGACATAGAGGGTGAAGAGAGAAAGAGGTATAGTAGGACAGTTTGGGACAGAGAAAAATTTCCACGTACACTCTGCCTTACAGAAATATTTAAATTTCATGTATCACTACATAATGTGGTCTCCTTTACTCACTGTTTATCTTAGTTTCTGTAATAATGTGTTCTATGTAGGCAGTTGTCACTGATGCCAATATGTAGTATGAATTGTAAAAACACAGAAACATATTTTTGGGTTCAAGTAGAAGAATAGAAAAGCAAAACAGCCCACCACTAAATATTTCTTACCTCTACAAATACTGAGGTGATCCTGTCCTCAGAGTGACAGCAGATTTAATATACTATACTCCTTTTTCCTCCCAATTTATATTCCTCACTAGTGCTGGGATTAAAGGTAGCCACCACCAGTATCTGGCCTGGACGTTTGATGCCTTGCCTGTGACTAGCTATGCACTGTGATCTTCAGACAAGCTTTGTCTGTCTGATCATCCACAAAATATTGCTACACTGATATGTGCAAGGCTATGCCCCAATTTTCTCATCTGTCACGTTCAGTGTATCTGGTTTTGTGTTGAAATCTTTGATGGTTTTAGACTTTTGTTTTGTGCAAGGTGATAAGTTTATCCTTTGTGTATAGGAGAGCTACTGATTTCTTTGGGTTAGTTGTGTATCCAGACACTTTTCTGAAATTGTTTATCAGCTGTAGGAGTTCTCTGGTGCAATTTATAGGGTAAATGTGATCTCACAAGATTAACGGGCAATGTTCCATCTGTTTG
Source organism: Mesocricetus auratus (assembly GCF_017639785.1). Classification (NCBI taxonomy): domain Eukaryota; kingdom Metazoa; phylum Chordata; class Mammalia; order Rodentia; family Cricetidae; genus Mesocricetus; species Mesocricetus auratus. The sequence goes on from NW_024430207.1 coordinate 9,976, forward strand.
TACTGTATGCAATAATTTGAAGATCTGTGACTTCTTTATTCTTCTTTCAAACTCTGGTCAACTTCTGTGCTAAAATCATCCAAACCTGTTTTGCTGGGTTTTTTTTGTTGTTGTTGTTTTTGTTTTGCATGAGAGATTTTAATGACTTTTATTTCTTTAGTGGTTCTACATCTACATAGATTATTTATGTGTTTTTTTATTTACATTTGGTAAGTGGTACCTATTGAGAAAATGATCTGTTTCTTTTAGATTTTACAATTTGGTGGAGTACAGGATTTTAAAAGTTGACCTAATGTTTCTCTGGATTTTCTACTGTCTGCTATTCTGTGTATCCTTTAGTTTCTGATTTTGTTTTAGATGTTCTCTCTATCCTTTTAGTTAGTTTGAATGATTGTCTATTTGTGAAGTTTTTAATGAATTAACTCTGTTTCATTTATTTTTTGTGTTGATCTCTTTGTTTTTATTTTGTTGGTTTCAATCTTGAGTTTGCTTATTTCTTGGCTACTAGTCCCCTTGGGTGTACTTCTTTTTGTTCTAGAGATTTCTGGTATGCTGTTAAGTTGCTAGTATGAGATCACTCCATTTTTTTACATAGGTCCTTATTTATAGAATTATTCCTCTTAGCATCACTTTCATTGTGTCTCATAAGTTTGAGAATGCTATGTATTAATTTTCATTTAGTTTAGAATGTACATAATTTGTTTCCTAATTTCATTCACAATATACTATTTTTCTTTTTTCCCTTTTTATTTAATTTTATTTATTTATTTATTTATTTTTGGTTTTTCAAGACAAGGTATTTTTGTGTAACAGTCCTACACATCCTGGCACTTATTTTGTAAACCAGACTGGATTGAAACTACAAGATATCCACCTGCCTCTGCCTTCCTCCTGAGTGTTGGGATTAACGGCATGAAGGAACCATCACCACCTGGCATGATGCATTTTTCATTCATCAGTTTTGCTGTTCAGTTTCCAAGAGTTCATATGTTTTCTCTTGTTTTTATTGTTGTTGGCATCCAGATTTAATCTGTGGTGGTCAGACAGGGAGCAGAGACTCATTTCCATTTTGTTTTATCTGTTGCATCTTGCTTTGTGTTAAGGATGAGATCAATTTTAGAGAAAGTTCCATCAGGAGTAGATATATAGGTATATTCTTTTGTGTTTTGTTGAAATGGTCTGTAAAATTTCTGGTAAGTCTTCTTTGGTTTACCATGTCTGTGAGCTTAAACATCTCTCTATTTAGGTTTTGTCTGTGTGGCTTCTCTATTGTTGAGAGTGAGATATTGCCGTCTACCACTACCAAAGTGTGAGGTTGAATGTGTGATTTAAGCTGTAATAGTGTTTCTTTTACAAACTTTTCCACCCTTGTGTTTGATTTGCATAGATGATAAAATTGCAATATCCTCTATGTGGGTTTTTACTATGAGAGTGTAGTGTCATTCCCTTTTTCTTCTAATTGGTTTTGGTTTGAGGTCTATTTTGTTAGATATTAAAATGGCTACACCAGAAATCTTCCTGGGTCCATTTTCAGGGAGCATCATTTCTAACCCTTTATTCTGAGGTAATATCTTTCCTGAATTTGGAGGTTTTTTTCTTGAATGCAGCAGAAGTACAATGTAATTTTCCCATCCACTGTGTTAGTCTGCGCCTTTTTATTAGGAGACAGAGGCCACTGATGTTGAGAAAGATGAGTGACTAATGGTTGTTGATTCCTGATATTTTGTTGTTAATGGTCATGCAGTGTGTGTGTGTGTGTGTGTGTGTGTGTGTGTGTGTTTGCGTGTTCGTCTCTTGTTTTGCTTTTGCTGGTCTGAGATTAATTATTTCCTTGTTTTCATGGATGTAGTCAGCCTCTTTGCATTGCAGATTTCCTTCTAGCACCTCCTGTAGGGCTGAATTTATAGACTGGTCTTTAAATTTATCATGGAATATCTTACTGTATTTATCTATGGTAACTGGAAGTTTTTCTGGGTGCAGTAATAAGGGTTGGCATCCAAGGCTGTCCTATATATGCTATGTGGACATTTTCCCTGGAAGTTTTTAATATTTTTTGTTCTGTACATATATTTGTTTCTTTCCACTCCAACTTGTTTGGTGTTCTGTATGCTTATTTTACCTTTATAGGCATCTCATTCTTCAAGTTAGAAAGCTCTCTTATGATTTTGTTGAAAACAATTTCTGGGCCTTTGTGCTAAGTTTCTTCTCCTTCCTCTCTACCAGGAATTCACAACCTGTTTGTCATAAGCCATTTGGTAGGGACAACAAAAGATCCTTTCACAGAGGTCACATATGTGCAGCAAAAATACAATCATGAAGTTGCCACAAACTGATTTCATGGTTGTGGATCATCACCAACTTCGGAACTGTACTAAAATGACACAGTATTAGGAAGGTTAAAAAAACCCTGCTCTACTATACCTATCAGTCTTTTTTATTATTTATCTTTAAATTTAAATTTAATTTAGAAACAAGGTTGCTTCACATGTCAATTCCAGGAACCTCTCCGTTTACCTCCCCTCCTACCGTGCACTCTCCCCAAACCCCCAAAATTCCCCTCATTTCCCCAGGGAGGGTGAGGACCTCCATGGAGGTGTCCATAGTCTGTCATTTCACCCGGGGCAGGGCCTAGACCCAAGAGTTCAGGGTGAAAGTGCATCTCACATTGTAGGATGGGAGTCCAAAGTCCATTTGTATACGCTGGATAAATAGTGATCTACTGCCCAAGGCTCAATAGATTACCTAGGCCTCCTCACTGACACCCACATTCAGGGGATCTTGATCAGTCCCATGCTGGATTCCCAGGCATCAGCCTGGGATTCAAGAGCTAACCCTTGCCAAGTCAGCTGTTTCTGGAGGTTAAAACAGTCCAGTCTTAACCACTTTGATCATCAGTCCTCCCTCTCTGTTACTGGCTTTCTTGAGTTCAGCTCAGTGCTTAGGCATGGGAGTCTGCCTCTTCTTCCATCAGCCACTGAATGAAGCTTCTGTTTCCCAGAAGCTCTGGCCATGGGATTGTACACTGGCACTCCCCAGATCTACGTCTAAAATCCATATATGAGAGAGTACATGCCATGTTTCTCTTTTTGTGACTGGGTTACCTCACTCAGGATGGTTTCTTCTACTGTCATCCGTTTGCCTGCAAATCTCAGGATTCCATTGTTTTTATTCTGCTGAATACTACTCCATTGTATAAATGTAGCACATTTTCTCTATCCACTCTTCTGTTGAGGGGCATCTAGGTTGCTTCCAAGTTCTGGATATTACAAATAATGCTGCTATGAACATAGTGGAACAGACATCCTTGTTGTATGAATAGGCATCTTTTGGATATATGCCTAGGAGTGGAGTTGCTGGGTTTATTCCCATTTTTCTGAGGAATCTCCATACTGATTTCCAAAGTTGCTATAAAAGTTGGCACTCCCACCAGCAGTGGAGGAGTCTTCCCCTTTCACCACATCCTTTCCAGCATAAATTGTCATTGGTGTTTTTGATTTTAGACATTCTGGCAGGAGTGAGATGGTATCTCAGAGTTGTTTTGATTTGTATTTCCCAGATGGCTAAGGATGTTGAGCACTTTCTCAAGTGCCTCTCAGCCATTTTAGACTCCTCTATTGAGAATTCTCTATTTAGTTTTGTAGCCCACTTTTTAATTGGATTCTTTTGTGTTTTGGAGACTTGCTTCTTGAGTTCTTTGTAAATTTTGGAGATCAACCCTCTGTCAGATGTGGGATTAGTGAATATTTTTCCCATTCTGTGTGCTGCCTTTCGTCTTGCTGATTGTGTCCATTGCCTTACAGAAGCTTCTCAGTTTCAGGAGGTCCCATTTATTAATCTGCATTCTTCTACATGCCAGCATCCAGTTATGCCAGCACCATTTGTTAAAGATGCTTTCTTTTTTCCATTATATGTTTTTAGCTTCTTTGTCTAAGATCAGATGTTCATACATGTTTGGGTTAATATCAGGGGGTTCAAGTAGATTCCATTGGTACACCTGTCTATTTTTGTGTCAATACCTAACTGATTTCAGGACTACAGCTCTATAATTGAGCTTGAGGTCGGGGATGGTGGTGCTTCCAGATGTTGCTTTATTGAGTAAGGTTGTTTTGGCTATCCTGGCTCTTTTGTTTTTCCATACGAAATTGATTATTGTTCTTTCAAGGTCTGTGAAGAATTGGGCTGGTATTTTAATGGGGATTGCATTGAATCTGTAGATTGCTTTTGGCAGGATTGCCATTTTTTTTAAATCAATAATGATTTTTTTTATTCTTTTTTTTAAATTTAGATAAGAAACAAGGATGCTTCACAAGTCAGTTCCAGGTCCCTCTCCTTTTCCCTCCCCTTCTCCCGTGCCCTCCCTCCATCCTCCCCCCCCGTTATCCCCTCATTCCCCCAGGGAGGGTGAGGCCCTCCATGGGGGTGCCCATAGTCTGTCATTTCATATAGGGCTGGGCCTAGACCCTTTCCCAAGAGTTCAGGGTGAGAGTGCACCTCACATTGTTCTATGGGAGTCCAAAGTCCATGTGTATACGTTGGGATGGATACTGATCTACTGCCCAAGGCTCAATAGATTCCCTAGGCCTCCTCACTGACACCCAGATTCAGGGGATCTTGATCAGTCCCATGCTGGATTCCCAGGCATGATGCCTGGGATTCAAGAGCTAACCCTTGTCTAGTCAGCTGTTTCTGGAGGTTAAACCAGTCCAGTCTTAACCACTTTGATCATCAGTCCTCCCTCTCTGATTACTGGCTTTCTTGAGTTCAGCTCAGTGCTTAGCATGGAGTCTGCCTCTTCCATCAGCCACTGAATGAAGCTTCTGTTTCCCAGACGCTCTGGCCATAGGATTGTAGGCTGGCACTCCCCAGATCTATGTCTAAAATCCATATATGAGAGAGTACATGCCATGTTTCTCATTTTGTGACTGGGTTACCTCACTCAGGATGGTTTCTTCTAGTGTCATCCATTTGCCTGCAAATCTCATGATTCCATTGTTTTTATTCTGCTGAATAGTACTCCATTGTATAGATGTACCACATTTTCTCTATCCACTCTTCAGGTTGAGGGACATCTAGGTTGCTTCCAAGTTCTGGCATATTACAAATAATGCTGCTATGAACATAGTGGAACAGACATCCTTGTTGTATGAATGGGCATCTTTTGGATATATGCCTAAGAGTGGAGTTGCTGGGTCTTGGTAGGTTTATTCCCATTTTTCTGAGGAATCTCCATACTGATTTCCAAAGTGGCTGTAACCAGTTGGCACTCCCACCAGCAATGGAGGAGTGTTCCCCTTTCACCACATCCTTTCCAGCATAAATTGTCATTGGTGTTTTTGATTTTAGACATTCTGGCAGGAGTGAGATGGTATCTCAGAGTTGTTTTGATTTGTATTTCCCAGATGGCTAAGGATGTTGAGCACTTTCTCAAGTGCCTCTCAGCCATTTTAGACTCCTCTATTGAGAATTCTCTATTTAGTTTTGTAGCCCACTTTTTAATTGGATCCTTTTGCTGTTTTGGAGACTTGCTTCTTGAGTTCTTTGTAAATTTTGGAGATCAACCCTCTGTCAGATGTGGGATTAGTGAATATTTTTCCCATTCTGTGTGCTGCCTTTTGTCTTGCTGACTGTGTCCATTGCCTTACAGAAGCTTCTCAGTTTCAGGAGGTCCCATTTATTAATCTGCATTCTTCTACATGCCAGCATCCAGTTATGCCAGCACCATTTGTTAAAGATGCTTTCTTTTTTCCATTATATGTTTTTAGCTTCTTTGTCTAAGATCAGATGTTCATACATGTTTGGGTTAATATCAGAGGTCTCAAGTAGATTCCATTGGTACTACCTGTCTATTTTTGTGTCAATACCTAAGCTGATTTCAGGACTACAGCTCTATAATTGAGCTTGAGGTCGGGGATGGTGGTGCTTCCAGATGTTGCTTTATTGAGATAAGGTTGTTTTGGCTATCCTGGCTCTTTTGTTTTTCCATACGAAATTGATTATTGTTCTTTCAAGGTCTGTGAAGAATTGGGCTGGTATTTTAATGGGGATTGCATTGAATCTGTAGATTGCTTTTGGCAGGATTGCCATTTTTACTACATTGATCCTACCTATCCAAGAGCTTGGGAGATCTTTCCATTTTCTGAGGGCTTCTTTAATTTCTTTCTTTAAAGACTCAAAGTTCTTGCAATACAGGTCATTCACTTGTTTGGTCAGCATTACCTCAAGGTATTTTATGTTGTTTGTGGCAATTGAAAAGGGTGATGTTTATCTGAATTCTCTGTAAGCTTCTTATCATCTGTATATAGTAGGGCTACTGATTTTATGAGTTGATCTTGTAGCCTGCCACTGTGCTGAAGATGTTAATCAGCTGTAAGAGTTTCCTGGTAGAGTTCTTTGGGTCATTTATGTAAACTATCATATCATCTGCAAATAGTGAAAGTTTGACCTCTTCCTTTCCAGTCTGTATTCCCTTCATCTCCTTTAATCATTCACCATGATCAAGTAGGTTTCATCCCAGGGATGCATGGATGGTTCAACATATGAAAATCCATCAATATAATTCACCATATAAACAAGCTGAAAAAGAAAAATCACATGATCATCTCACTAGATGCAGAAAATGCCTTTGACAAAATCCAACACCCCTTCATGATAAAGGTCTTGAAGAGATCTGGGATAACCGGAACACATCTTAATGTAATAAAAGCTATATACAGTAAAACAACAGCCAACATCAAACTAAATGGACAGAAACACAATGCAATTCCGCTTAAATCAGGAACAAGTAAAGGCTATCCACTCTCTCCATACCTTTTCAATATTTTACTGGCTACTCTTATAGAGGTCCTTGTTTCAATTCCCAACATCCACATGGTAACACACAACTGTTTGTTACTCCATCTCAAGGGGATATAACACCCTCACATAGATACACATGGAGGCAAATTACCAATGTCAATATCATAACAATAATGGATTTTTAGAAAATCAAATAGGGGAATTTGCATTTTGAAGACAAAGTAGAAGGAATGGAGAGCTCAATCTATAAGTGCAGCCCTACAGAAGTAGCTAGAAGGAAATCGCAATAAAAAGAGGGTGACAAAATCCATTAAAATACAGGAAATATGTAATCTCAGACCAGCAACTTCAAAAAAGGGATGGGGACACACACACACACACACACACACACACACACACACACACACACAGAGACTCAAACACTGCACCAGCAGGAATAACAAAACAGCAGAAATCAACAACCATTAGTCTCTCATTTCTCTTAGTATCAGTGGCCTCTATCCCCTAATGAAAAGACGCAGATTAACACTACTGTTGGGAAGACTGCGTTTATACTTTTGCTGCATTCAAGAAAAAAAAAACCTTCACATCCAGGACAGACATTAGAGTAAAGTGTTGGAAAATTTTGTCCCATGCAAATGAACCCAGGAAGATAGCTGATGTAGCCAATTTAATATGCAACAAAATGACCTCAAACTGAAACTAATTAGAAGAGATAGGGAAGGCCACTATATCCTCAAAGAAAAATTGTACTTAAAGGACATTGCAATTCTTATCATCAATGCAAACCAAACACAAGGGTGAGCAAGTTTGTAAAACAAATACGACTACAGCTTAAATTGAACAATTGAATCTCATACATTGGTTGTGGGAGACTACAACCTGACACTCCCACCAATAGATAAGCCACACTGACAAAAACTAGAGAAATGCTTATGCTAACAGATGTTATAAAGCAAAGTAACAGATATTTAAAAACCATTTCTCAAAAACACAAAGAATATTCCTATATATCTGATACTGATGAACTTTTACCAAAATTGATAACATATCTGAACACAAAGTAAGACTCAACAGATACAAAAAAATTGAAGTAACTCCCTGCACCTTATATGAACACCATAGATTAAATCTGGATATCAATAACAAAAACAAGAGAAAGCATATGAAATCATGGAAACTGAACACCACCACTGATAATTGAAAAGTACATTATGCTGGGTTGTAATGGTTCATGCCTTTAATCCCAGCAATCAGAAGGGAGGCACAGGCAGGTGGATCTCTTAGAGTTTCAAGCCAGCCTGGTCTACAATTTAAATTCAAGAATGTGTAGGAATGTTTCACAATGAAATACTGTCTTGAAAAACAAACAAAATAGAAAAAGAAAAACAGATCTTGAATGAAAAGCAGAAATAATTTAAAGGCTTTATAAATTCAACGAAAATTAATACACAGCATTCCAAACCTTATGAGACAAGATGAAACTAGTGCTAAGAGAAAAGATTCCATAAGTAAGGAACTACATAAAATTACTGGAGTGATCACATACCAGCCACTTAACAGCACACCAAAAAAGCTCTAGAAGGAAAAGAAGTAAGCACACCCAAGAGAGGCAGTTGGCAAGAAGTAATCAAACTCAAGTTAGAAACCAATAAAATAGAAACAATGAGAATAATACAAAACTTAAATAAAACAGAATTAACTATTTTAGAACTCCACAAGACAGAAAAAACTTCTTGCAAGATAACTAAAAGGATAGAGAGAACATCCAAATAAACAAAATTAGAAACAAAAATATACACAGAATAGCAGACAGTCAGCAAATCCAGAGAATTTGTAAGGACACAGTTTAAAAACCTTTACTCCACCAAATTGGAAAATCTAAACGAAATAGACCATTTTCTCAATAGGTACCAACTACCAATGTAAATAAAAACCAGATAACCAATCTAAGTAGACCTATAACACCTACAGAAATAGAAGGAATTATTAAAATATCCCATTGAAAAAATAACAACAGCAACAAAACAAGGTTGAATGGTTTTATCAGAGAAGTTGACCAGAACTTCAAAGAAGACTTCAAGAAACCAATGCTCTTCAAACTATTCCATTACGTACAAACACAAGGAACATTGTCAATTAATCGTATGAGGCCACAGTTAGCCTGATATCCAAACTTCATAATGATTAAAAATGAAACAGAATTACAGAACAATTTCCCTTATATACAAAGACCCAAAATGCTCAATAAACTACTTTCTAAATGAACTCAAAAACATGTCAAAAAGACCATGCAGCAAGGTCAAGTAGGCTTCATCCCAGATTTGCTGAGGTGGTTCAACATACAAAAATCAGTAAATGTAATCTATCATATAACCAGACTGAAAGAGAAAGCCCATATAATCATCTCAATAAATTTAAAAAATCCGCTCATGTAATGAATATCTCCATCATGAAAATTGTCCCAGATAGATTAAGTATATAAGGGAATAAACTTATATAGTAAAGACAGCTTGCAGCTAGTGAGTAATCACCATTAACATAAACAGAGAGAAACACAAAGTAATTCCACTATAATCAAGAACAAGACAAAATTGTCCATATTCTACATACCTATGCAATTTGAAGTCTTAAGAGCAATAAGTCAATGGAAGATCAAATTGAAAAGGAAGAAATCAAAGAATTCTCATTTGCAGATGATATGATTTTTAAGTGAGTGACCAAAAAAATTGCACCAGTGAATGGCTACAGCTCATAAACAGTTTCAAAGAAGTGTCTGGATCCACAACTAATCCAAAGAAATCAGTAGCTATCCTATACACAAAGGATAAACTCAAGTCCAATCCATCAAAGACTTCAACATAAAACCAGATACACTAAACCAGATACAAGAGAAAATTGGGACATAGCCTTGAACACGTTGGTGTGGTGATATTTTGTTTATGTTCTAACACATAAAGCTTGTCTGAAAATCAGAGTGCAAAGCTAGGCAAAGGAGTCAGACATCCAGGCCAGTAACTGGTGTTGCATGCCTTTAATCCCAGCACTAGAGAGGAATATAATTCGGGTGGAGACAGGACTGCATTATATTCAGTCTGCAGTCACTCTGAGGACAGGATCTTCCAGGCTTGGTAGAAATAAGAACTCTCTAGTGGTTGGCTGCTTTGCTTTTCTGATCTTCAGTTTGAAAACTAAAATCTGCATTTTTATTATTCGTGCTACATATTGACACAAAAGACAATAGCCTAATAGTACATTAACAGAAAAACTATGATCAAAAACTAATAAAAGAGACCACATGATGTAGTGATACATTAAAATTAAAAGTTTCTCTAAACTAGAGTACACTCGGAAGTTTTTCTATGTCTCTAATGGTCCCACTGCACCTCTTTGTCTCCCACCTGCTGGGTTTCAATAGCCTCTTATGAAAGAATCATTCAGAGGCTAATATTAATTTATGATTGTTTGATCAATGGCTCATGCATGTTAAGGCTAGCTAGCTCTCTCTTATAAATTAACCCATTTCAAGTAGCCTATGTATTGCCACAGAGGCTGTCAATAACTGGCATTGCTTCAGCACATTACTTCTTTGGCAGAAACATGGTACCTACTACCGCTGCCTTCTTTCTCCTGTAACTCTGTTTTTCCCACCTAGCTGTATTTTGCCTGACCATTGGTCAAAACAACTTTATTTATCAACCAATAAAAGCAACACATATTCACAGCATACAAAAGGACTTCTATCAGCAGAGGACACAAATCAATTGAACAAAACAGGAGACTACAGAATGTGAAAACAAATTTTTCTTTTTAGCAACTCCACATCTCATATGGTGCTAACTTCCAATATACATAAAGAACACAAGAAACTTGGTATCAAAACCCCAAACTATCCAATTAAAAATTTGTGTGTGGATATAAACAGAGAATTCTCAATAGAGAAACCTCAAATGGCCTAGAAATACTTAAAGAAACGTTCAACTTCCTTAGCCAACAGAGGAATGAAACTTAAAACTAATTTGAGATAGCATCAGATAACTGTTAGCATAGCAAAGATCAAAAACACAAAGGATAGTTCGTGTCATTGAGGAAGTGGAACGAGGGTAATTCTCCTCCATTGCTGTTTGGAGTGCACATTTGTAAAACTGATATGGAAGTCATATGTGAGTTCCTCAGAAAAGTGGAAATCAATCTACCTCAAGATTCAGCCTTACCAGTCTTGGTCATATACCCAAAGCATACTTCAACCCACCTCAGGAACAATTGTTCAACCACATTCATTGCTGTTCTTTTCATAATATCCAGAACCTGGAAACAACTTCAATGACATTCAAAAGAAGAACAGATAATGAACACAATGTACAATTACACCGAGAAATATTACACAGCATTAAAATAACATCACAAAATGTGCAGACAAATGGGTGGTACTAGAAATAAATGATCCTGAGTGAGGTAAGACCCAGATTGATAAATATGGTATGCACTCACTTATAAGTGTAAACTCAAATTTAAGTACATTATAATTGGTGGTACAAGTCTTTAATCCCTACACTAGGGGTGCAGAAGCAGGTGGATCTCTGTGAGATATAACGCAGCCTGGTCTATGTAATGAGTTCTAGTACAGTCAGAGCTACATAATGAAATGCTATCTCAAAAAAATTAAAAAATTCAAGCAAAAGTAGATGATAACAAAGTTACAAGCCATAGTCCCAGAGAGGTTAGGTAAAGAGGAGAGATCTAGATAGGGATGTGTGGATCTTCTGGAATGGAGAAATAGAGATTGTTAGGGCAGACTCTGGCAGGTGGGGATTGTAATGGGGATAAGGAATTGGAGTGGGGGATATGGTGGAGGGAGAGTGTTTGGGGATTGAAGTCTGGAATTGGGGAGCACTTTGGGTGTTGGTTTGGAAATCTCATGCATTGAAAATTTCCTGGAATCTATGAATGAGTTTCTAATGAGGACACCTAGTAATGGAATATGGATACTGAGTCTCAACTGGCCGGCAAACTTTGCTGTGGTGGGACAGGGTTGCATTCAATTGAGTTCTTGACCAAGGGATTCCCATGGAAATCGAAGACCCAGGATGTTTCTAAGACAAAGATCTTGTTGCACTCTGAAAATTGACAGTGGGCCCCCATTGTTGAGGACAACATCCATAAAACTTATTGAACATGGAGAAGTCGAACTATTGCCTACAGGGAACTTTCAGCCCTATGTTCTAGGATCCTTGTTGCAGGAAGGTACTTTGGCTAACAGTGAGAATGCTATCAAAAGGGAAATGTCGATACCTATGCAGCCATAAAACATCTGAATTACATTCTGTCCTGTTTGCAATTGTCCAGGGCAATGGTGACACAGAAAATGTCAGCATATCCAACCAATGTCTGATTTGACCTACGGCCCACTCCACAAGAAGGAACTCATACATGTCATTTGTGGATAACCAAGTACCAGGGACTAGATATCCCAGAGTCCTAGGGTAAATACAAACAATACTTATCTAAAAATCTATAAAATATATTCCAATGAAATCCTGCCATACTCATATATCAGTGCCTCATCTAGTCATCATCTGAGGGGCTTCCTCTGGTAGCAGATGGGAACACATAAAGCATGATGTTATGTGGAGGGAGTCTAAATGCAGGTCTCCATCCCATCTTTCCCATCAGAGCTCTGGAAATCCAATGGAAGTGGATGCTAAAGATTATAAGAGCCACAGGAGATGGAGGAACCTAGCTACACAAGGCCTTTTGAATCAACTGAGCAAGGCTCTTCGAAGCTTACAGAGACCAAAACAGAAAGTACAGAGCCTACCTGCATCTACACCAGGTCCTCTGCATATGTAGTATACATATTGGTTTAGTATTAATGTGTGACTCCTGATTGTGAGAACAAGGGGGGCTCTGAATCATGTGCCTGCTGTTGGAACTCTTCTCCTGTTGGATCACTGTGTCCATTTTTGATATTGTTGTGTTTGATTTATTGTTGTGTATTCTATTTTGTTGTTTGATTGTTATATCTTAGAATCCTGATATTTTCTAATGAGAGACAGCAAGAGACTAGATCTGGAGGTGGAAAGGTCATGAGGGGAGGATGTACTATATGAAAAGAGAATTTACTTGCTATAAAACACTGTGACATAAAGATAATGATGTTTGGAGTGCATTGAACAATTACTGAATCAAGAGAATACCATTAATTAAAAGGATATTAACTAGTCCTTTTGTGTGTGTGTGTGTGTGAGAGAGAGAGAGAGAGAGAGAGAGAGAGAGAGAGAGAGAGAGAGAGAGAGAGAGAGAGAGAGAGAGAGAGAGAGAGAGAGAGGAGATTGGGGATTAGATGTGCATGTATGTATGGTGTCCATGAAGGCCATACTAAGACATGGGATTCCCTGGAGGGCTAGGGCTTTGCATTTGTGGGATTCCCCATGAGGTTTTCTGCATCCAACTCCCAGTCCTCTTCATGTACAGCACACACTGCTGTCAACAGCAAGACCCTCTGTATTTCACTATGCTCATAGAACTGCTTGTGCATTTTTCCCATCTCTTTACCATTACTCCAGCAATAAATGTACTTCCTCAGGATTGGCCTGGCTAAAAGAGGGACTAGCTTGTTAGTGGAACACAAGGAAGGTCTGAAGAAATTGTAACTGGATAATGAGGCCTAATTAGATTTTCAGGGGCTGTGTACCGAAAATGTGTAACAGAATGGCATCCCTCTAATGTACAAAGTCAGATGTTGTCTGGAGGACCTCTCTCTATGCTCCTCTACTTCAGTGGCCAGAAATTACCCATGGGACTTTCTGTCAATCAGTGCTGGAGCCTGGACCATTTACAGTGTGACCCTCATGATCCCAGGTGCATGCTGAAGGCAAAGCAAGGGACACTTTCTTGTCTGTAGAGCAAAAACTGAATGATTTAGATAACCTGCTGTATTTGCTTAACTGCTTTGTTGAGCTCTGGGGATTCACTGGAGAAGGTGAAGAGATCCTAGCAGGGATGATCTTCTAAACTGGTCAGTCAGAGGGAAGGGGCCCTGAACCTCAAGTGTGCCAAGACCTCTTCAGCCACATGGCTACCAGGAGGGTGTATTCATGGTGGTATTTCAGTGTGTACAGGGTTCTCCGTGTTTCTGAGGAAGTTTGTGAAGGAGAGTGTTCATCTATTTAGGAAAGAATCCAATGAGTGAGCTGTGCCAGGGGTAAGAAAGAGGACTGTAGTCCAGAGACTGATGGGGAAAAGACTGGTTGTCAAGGGGGCTGTGCACCAGAGAAGTTGGATATTGAGCAAGGAGTCATGAGTGTACAAAGACTGGGTCATGAAGGTTGTCTTCTAGCACTACCTCTAGGACTGGGTGACGAATATCTGTGAAACATGGTGAGGTACATAAGGCATCTCACTACTGTCTCTCCTGCCCCTAAGCTATGGAAGTGTGAATATGAGAAATTTCTAGTCAGTTAATAAGTTAACAGAGTGGAAATGGAAGCAAGACAATTAGAGGTCTGTGTGTCACTAGAAGGTCAGTGTTTTGGGGCTGGGAACAAGTATAAAGGAGAAACTAAGGCCCAAAGAAAGTTCTTTCTATCTTTTCTCAACGTCCTGGCATGCAAATGAGATGAAATTTGGAGACTATAACATGGGAAGGGGTAGCAGAGGTAGAGGTTTGGAGAAGCAACAGCTTCCTACCACAAGTACAATATACTCCCCCTGGAAGGGACCATCAGGGCAAAAGAGGACCTCCCTGTTTGGTAAGGGTGAGACCATCCCCATCCCCAGAGATTCCTAAAGCACTACATAATTCTGGGGATCTACAGCAAAAGGAGAACATATCTGTCACAGATTAAATATTATGGAATACAGGGGAGGAGAAAAACATGCTTTTCTGCTCTGTCCTCTGAAGAATGGCAGAATGGGTAGCCTGTCTGGGAAAAGGAGCAAGGCAATTAGAAGGAGTTCTTAGGGTACATGTTCCTTTGGCCTGGAGGAGTTTTCACTGTCTCCACAGAGTAAGAATGGAAGTTCATTTCTCTAGGGGACTCTGGTAGATTATTTTCCTTTGCCTTGGACTTCAGGTCCCAGCAAAGTGTCACCATGGTCAGGGTTTGTGCACAGCAATTGGTAAGACATTCTTTGCACAAAGCTCCACAAGTGAATCCTGAGCTATGTCTTGAGGTACAGTCAGTGTGATCCAGATTATTGGATATTAAAAGAGCAGTTGTCAATCTTGAGTGTGACCATTTGGTGATTGGTTGCAGGAGGCATTAGGACTTAGACTCTTAATTGTTTAAATAATATGTTACAATGCACTGGGTCACCTCAAAGAACAGCCTGATGGTTGGAGTATGGTGTCCTTTTAGTCAGGAGGGTGATGGCTGAGTCCTTCTGGGTATATGTTTGTACTATTTGGTTAGTAAATAACTATTGGCCAATAAGGAAGCAAGATAGGTGGGACTAGGAGAGGTGGAAGACTCTGGGAAATGGAGGCACAGTCAGTCATCATGTAGAACTCCAGAGGAGTAAGAGTTCCAGTAAGAGAAGACCACAATGAAATACTCAGATTACCAATTGTGGGCTAATAATTGAGACAGAGCTATCTGATAAGAAACCATGGCAAATGGCTAACAGCTTCATAAGTAATATAGTGTCTCATATGTTATTTGGGAGCAGAGACAGCAGTGGAACCCAGGCACCTGGAAGGAAAGAGTACACATTGCATGAAGGCAAGTCCTGAGATGTTTATAAAAAAGAGAATTGGTTGTCAAGGCTGAACCAGATGAAGTCACTGCTTGAATGACTTGTGTTCACTAGCTAAAGCTTAGGGCAACTAGGCGCATGGAAGGCTGACTTTAAAACCATTGACTGGTTGTTTTCTGGCTCTGTGGTTATTTGCTTTAAGATGATTGCTGTGGGGCAATAAAGGAGTGCCTGCTTGACTAAACTCTCTGCTTATTCTGATTGCCTTTGGCCTCCTGGGAGGGTGGAGAATGTCCAGCTGTGCACTTCCCATTCCTCAGACCCAGCTCAGCCTTCTATGGTTGGAATAAGACCCTTCATCTGGCACCGTCAATATGGGGCCTGAAGGACCTACATCTCAGCCTAGTCTAAGTGGTTTTTCAGGGTGAGACCCTTACTATGGGTAACTCTATTTTCAGTAGGAACAGAGAAGGGGAAGGACCAGAAATGTCCTCCAAATATGAGGCAGAGGAGGAATGGGCTGAAACATCCACCCCTGCTTACTCCAAACCCCCAGCTTACGCTCCTTGGAGAGAGGGGGTTGGGTACCCTGTACCACTCTCAGGGAAAATCCGTGGGACCTGGACCCCTATGATTGACCAGAGCATTACATGTCGAGACTTGGGGACCTGGTTTATGCAGAGGGCTACCCAATCAAGGAGGGACAAGAGAATACAAATAGGGTCCGCCAAGTTTACTGGGTCCCCCAGACCTGGCAGACCTCTAAAGTGGTATCTTAAAGAGCTCCACAAGGCCATGGCAGAAGATGGCCCTAATTGCCCTTGGGTACAGACTCTATTGCAGGACATCGCCTACGTCTGTGCATCCCCATGGACTGGCTAGATGTAGCTAAGGCAGTCCTCACTAGTTATCAAATTGTGTGACTTTTATAAGGAGGAATGTAGCATAGGATCTGAGGCAAATATGCAAGCTAACCCCTATATCCCTATTACCTGTGCTATACTGTCAGGAATGGGAGATGATTATTCCACTGGGGTCCAGCAAGAAGGTATTCCTGGGCCATATCAGGATCAGGTAAGGCAGCCTGGGTTGCATCCTAGGATAAACTGAATGATGGGTTTACTGTGTCCTCTATAGCTAGAGTAAGACAGAAGCTCAGTGAGCCCTTACCAGTGTTTATACACTGAGTCCAACAAAGCATTCAGTGTAAGCAAGCTGCCACCTGGAGACCTCAGAGAACAAGTTATCAAACTGCTGGTATGGGAAGGGATTAATGGGTACCATAGAAGGGCCTGAGTGGGATTAAAAGACAGTTCCCTGAGCAGATGAGTGGTAGCGTCCCAAAATGTATTTACCCAGCAGCACCAATCCCAGCCTCTGGCCCTGGCTTTAAAGGCACAGACAACCACAATGATAGAGGCCTTCACCTAGGTCCTGGCAACACAGGGCCAAGGGTCTTTGAGGCTGCTGGGAAAAGGGACATGCTTTAGATATGGCCAGGAGGGACATTTTAAAAGAGTCTGTCCTCAACATGCTCTTCCCTCTAACAGGCCAGGAGGGACTAAGAACCCTCCACCCCATGCCCTGGTGCAGGAAGGGATACCATTAGAAGAAGGACTGTAGATCAAAATTTGACCTGGAGGGGAAGTTTTTAAACTAGAGGAGGGGCAACCTCCAGCCCCATTATAACATGGAGGAAGCCCCTCTAAATGTAGGATTGTAAGGTCTCATACCCCCAAAAAACAAGCCCACTGGACTGTCCTCTTGAATGAATAAACACCCAAATATGACCACTTCTATAGACGGTAAGAAATTTCACTCCTTGAGAGACCCCAGGGCAGACAGTACAGTACTCCAGGAGGAGGAAGTACCTTCTATCTGGAAGCTTGCACCTGGGTCTCCTATTTTGGGGTTGGGAGGTAACTCCCAATCAAGAGAAACAGTGGCCTTAATGCACTGCACCAACCTAGACAGGGACCATGGAAAGATACTCCCATTAGTGGTCAAAGGCCTTACTGCCAGTTTGCTGGGATAGGACTCTGTTTGCTGACAAGGACTCTGTTGTGATCACGGATCATCAGACTTTTTATGAGGAAAAGTGAGAGCACAAAGGGTGGGAAAGGACCTAAAGGAGGGTCACAGAGAAGGATTATTCAACCTCCACAACTACAGAAGGGAACATGAAAGGCCTACACGGGTTTACCCCCAATCAAAAGGGCCACTGCTCAGATGGGCACTGGGAAAACATATATGGGTGGAGCAATGGCCGCTGACTAAACATATGTTGCTAACACTGCACCAGCTAGTGGGCACACAATTAAGCTTCGGACATACCTGCCCTTTTATGAGCCCATGGAACACCCCGGCATTTGCAATTCAAATGGCATTCAGGGCTTGGTGCATGCTCCAAGATAAATGAAAGGATGGAACTAATGGGCACCCCTTTAAGGGGCCTGCCCTGCACCCCTGCTATTCCCATAGCATACATATTTATGGCAACAGTTATTAAGTATTGCTTAATTTCTATACTGCTACATCCAGAGGATTGTGATAAATTTGCCTTTTCTGTTCCTTCACTCAATTATTCCAAACCTGATCAATGTTTTGAATGGGTAGTGCTACCATAAGGAATGGCATATATCCAGGCTTTCTGTCAACAGTGTCTTGCTACTCTCTTAAGGTCTATGATGAAGGCAAAGGATTCAGTAACATATGCTTACATGGATGATTTAATTTTGGGACATGGCGGACTTTGTGGCCCATGTGCTCCAATTGCTGAAAAATGAGGCTTTACTGTGGCCCCAGAAAAGGTCCAAAAGTTGTTCCCCTTCAAAATACTTGGGTTGGGCCTCACTCTGACATAGGCTAGCCCACTTAAACCTGTTCTGGATGTGTATGAATCTATGCCCTGACCCAGCTCCAACACTTACTGGCCAAGATTAATTGGCTGAGACCCTGGGTGTCAATCCCTACAGAAGACCTAGTACTCCTGTATGACCTGTTAAAGGACAAGGCACCTCATGATAATATAATCATGACAAAGGAGCACCACTAGATGCTCCTTGTCATTCAGAAGGCCTTGTACAAATGCTCTCTAAGGAGTTATTCAGTAACTAGGCCCCTGTCC
The DNA here is from genome assembly GCF_017639785.1 of Mesocricetus auratus. NCBI lineage: Eukaryota > Metazoa > Chordata > Mammalia > Rodentia > Cricetidae > Mesocricetus > Mesocricetus auratus. Next base: position 28,595 of record NW_024430207.1, read on the forward strand.
CTATGGCTGTTTGCTGAAGCCTCCCTGATTACAGTTGTTATAACCCAGGAGATGGAACCATTGGAATGGATCCATACGCCTTTGGGTGGAATACCCCGGGTCTATTCTCAGACAGATCAGCTCGCTGATACCATCATAAAGGGAAGTACCCAGGCCCAACAACTCCATAGGATAGATCTCCATACCATTGTCTTCCCGTTGTAGGGGTGGTCGATGTTGAATGGCTTGTTCGCACTAATGTCTTCCTTGCTCTCACCTTAGAAAGATTTATGGGGTGTAATAATTGCCACTAGGGGCTGTCCATATAGGCTCCTCTTTTACAGAGACTCCCCTCAAGATTTCCTCTTTGTTTCCATACTATCCCATCCCCGAAGCCATTTTCATCTTCATTGACAGTGGACAAGCAGTCACTGCCTATGCTGCCTTTAGGAGATAGCAAGGAACACCAAGCCACCGAGGTTTTCATTCCTGCCAGGGTTCTACCCAATATAAGGAAATGCTAGCTGTGATGCTGGCATTACAGGACATCTCTGAGCCCTGCAATCTTTTTTCAGACAGTCTCTATGTGGTTAACTTACTTTCCCAGATCCCACAAAGTGCACATTTGAGCAGATAATAACCCTATGTCCCAACTTGTAGTAGCTGTTAAGGCCCTTTTAGAGGGTCAAGAGGCACCAATTTACTGGGGGCACTCCCAGGGTTCCTGACTAAGGGCAACGAATCAAATCGGAGGATAGACTGGTGATAGCCCCAGAGGCACTAACATACAGGAAGCCACACAAGACCCATGTCAACTGGAGGGGACTACATAATAGATTTCCAATGATTGCTATAAAAGAACTAAAAAAGATAGTCCACATCTGCAAATCATGTCCACCATATCTAAGAGTTCTCCCTCTATAGCCTCCAGGAGTTAACTCTAGAGGCCTACTACCCAATAACCCCTATCAAATTGACGTTACCCATTTTTCTGCTTTTGGCAAACAGAAGTATGTTTTTGCCTCCATAAAACTCATTCAGGGGCCTGTTGGGACACTTCACATATGGGGGAAAACCAAACATGCTCAAATTTCCTCTAATGTTTTAACCACTCTGATGCTCCCACTGTTGATGCTAACTGCTCCAGTGACCACCCAGGAGAACCCTCATCATCACCAAAAGTTGGCATGGATGGTGATCAATGCTGCCAGGGGAGATGCCCCCAACAGCACCATGAATGACGCAGTCCCCCAGACCTGGTGGCTCACTCTCTTCTTTGACCTCTGTGATCTAGCCTGAGGATCTTGGGATGTGGGAGACGGGACCCCTCTTCAACAAGTACATTCTGAATGTGGAGGGCTGTGGAGGTATCACCTGCCCCACGTATTGGACACCCAGTCCCAAGACTACTCAAATGTTCCCTGAAGGGAAGCCTTATGGGACACTGACTTTTACATATTCCCAGGGAGCAATGAAACAGCAGAGGACCCATCCAAATGTGGTGCGGCAGACACCTTCTACTATGTACAAAGGAGATGTGAGAAAACAGGGACAGACTCCTGGATAAGGCAGAGCCAGCCCATTAAGGTCTAGAGGGTGAACCATCCCAAGAAACCCCAATGTGGGAAAAGTATTATATAGGTATAACCCCCTAAGATTACCCTTACCGAAGAAGGAAATTGGAGTCCCCATTGGAGATTGGAATGAAGTGGGGGCTCCAACTATATCTAAAGGGACATGTTCAAGGGTTACTCTTTATCATCAGAAGAATGGCCCAGCCAACTCAAGGTCCCCAGCTCATTGGGCCATTAACGACCCTGATCTACACCCTGTTGGGTCCCTTTATAATAATAACCTTAATTTGTGTCTCTGGGTCTTGCCTCTTCAATAGACCGGTCAGACTAATCAAAATAAAGTCTCAAGAGATTCAACTGATGACCCCTCATGTACATTGTGATTTTGTCAGACCTGAGGTTATCTCTGTTTTGAGTGAACATTGGCAAAAGGTGTTATAAGAGGTGCAACACCCCCACTCTGGGATCTCCTGTCTTGGGGACTGCAGTCAGGTCAACTCATCCTCAGAGGACCAAGCAAACAGGTGCCTGCTGAGAGTGCCAGTCTATTCCCGACCCCACTAGGGGCAGAAAGCAGAGGGCAGAGGGCAGAGGTAAGTTCTGGTCCAGCTTCAGGCTGACTTCATTCCATTTGCTGATACTGGAATCTCCTGGCCTGGGGACTGCAGCCAGGTTGATTCTCCCTTTGAGGATCAAGCAACCAGGAGCCTGTGTAGAGTGCTTGTCTACTCCAGATCCAACTTAGGGAAGAACTCCCCCCCACCAGAAGAGGGTGACTCAGACCTGCCTGCACACACCATGAGACCAATCAGAGCACTAGACCTGCTTGCACCCACTGGAAGAGAACCTTGGCCCTATACCCACCAGGAAAGGAAAAGACCCCAGATGTAACCCCTGGAAAGAGGGAAAGGAAGATGACAATATAAGAACACATTCAACAACAGAAAAACAAATATGATAACACCAGAATTTAGGGACTGTACACCAGAAAGACCTGAATATCCCAACACAGATGAAGCAGAAGAGAATGACCTTAAAACAACTTCATGAAGATGATAGAGACCCTAAAAGAGTTGATGAGAAAGCCTTTAAGGAAATGAAAGGAAAGACAAGCCAAAAATTGCAAGAAACAATTCAAACAGTGCAAGGTTTGAAAGCTGAAATAGACACAATAAAAAAGAAACACAGTCTGAAGGAATGCTGGAATTAGAAAAGGGTGACTAAATGATCAGGAACTACAGATCATAACCAAAATAATACAAGTGTTGGAAGAGAATCTCAGGCATTGGAGATTCACTGGGTGAAATAGATTCACTGACCAAAGAAAATCTTAAGTCCAACAAATACCTAACACAAAATATCCAGGAAATGTGAGACCCCATGAAAAACCAAATCTAAGAACAATAGGGATAGAAGGAGAAGAAACCCAACTCAAAGTTTCAGAAGACATATTCCACAAAATCATAGAAGAAAAAATTCTCAACCTAAATAAAGACATGCCAATGAAAGTACAAGAAGACTACAGAACAGTAAGTACAGTAGACCACAAAAAAGTTCGCTTGCCACATAACAGTCAAAACTCCAAAAACACAGAAAAAAGAAAGAATATTAAGAGCAGGAAAGGAAAAAGGTCAAGTGACATACGAAGGCAAACCTATCAGAATCACACCTGATTTCTCCATGGAAACTCAGAAAGCAAGAAGGTCCTGGATAGATATTCTACCAACACTAAGAGACCATGGCTGGCAGCCCAGACTACCATACCCAGCAGAGATTCCAATCACTATAGATGGAGAAAAAAGATATTCCACGACAAAACCAGTTTCAAACAATCCATATCCACTAATCCAGCCATACAGAAAGGAAAGCTTCAACCTCAGGGCAGTAATTATTCTCACAAAAACTTTGGGAAGAGATAATCCAACTTTTCCAAAAGCCAAAAGAAAAAGCTGGGTAAATCCAGAAACACTAACAAAAGCAAAAAATAAATTAAAAAAAACAAGAATGAACACTCAATGGTCCTTAGTCTCCCTCAATATTAATGATCTTAATTTGCCTATAAAAAGCCCAGGCTAACAGAATGGATATGAAGACAGAATCCATCCTTATGCTGCATACAAGAAGCATACCTCAACTTCAAAGACAGACATTACCTCTGACTAAATGGTTGGGATAAGTTTTTCCAATCAAATGGACCTAAGAAACAACCTGGTGTATCTATCCTAGTATTGAAAAAATTAGACTTCAAACTCAAATCAAACAAAAGAGATGAAGAGGGTCATTCATATTCATCACAGGAAATTCCTTCAGGAAGATGTCTCAATTCTGAACATCTATGCCCCAAATACAAAGGCACTCACGTTCATAAAAGAAATATAAATAAAACTCAAATCATACATAAAACCTCAATCCTTTATAATGTGAGACTTCAACACCCCACTCTTACCACTAGACAGGAATACCACACTGAAACTTAACAAAGAAACTAACAGAAGATTTGAGCCAATTGGGTTTAACAGACAACTTCAGAACATCCCATCCAAACACAAAAGAATATACCCTCTTCTCAGTGTTACATGGGAACTTCTCTAAAATCAACCACATAATTAGCAGCATAACAAACCTCAACAGGTACAAAAAAATTGAATAACCCCTGGAACCTTATCAGACCACCATGCTTTAAAGTTAGAATTCAGCAGCAACACAAATTGTAGAAACCCTACAAACTCATGGAAATTTAAAATGTGCAAATGCAACATTCCTGGGTCAAGGAAGAAATAAAAATATTTAAAGATTTATGGGAATCCAATGAAAATGAAGACACAATACACTCAAACATATGGGACTCTTTGAAAGCAGTACTAAGAGAAAAGTTCACAGCACTAAGTGCTCATATGAAGAAAATGGAGAATATTCACACTAGGGAATTAACAGTACAACTGAAAGCTCAAACCAAAGAAGCAAACAAACCCATGAGGAATAGACACCAGGAAATAATCAAATTGAGGGCTGATATCAATAAAGTTAAAACAAAGAAAACAAACCAAGAACCAATGTAACAAAGACTTGGTTCTTTGACAAAATCAACATGATAGACAAACATTTATCCAAACTAACCAAAAGGCAGAGAGAACATACAAAGTAACAAAATCAGGAATGAAAAGGGGGATATAACAAGGGACACTGAGGAAATCATAAGAATCTTCAGGTCATACTTTGAAAAACTGTGCTACACAAAATTCAAAAACCTAAGGGAAATAGACAATTTTCAGGATAGACATCACTTACCAAAATTAAATCAAGAACAGATAAGCAACTTAAACAGGGTTATAAACCCTAATGAAATAGAAGCACTCATCGAAAGTCTCCCAATTAAAAAAAAGACCAGGCCCAGATGACTTCTGTGCAGAATTCTACAAGAAATTCAAAGAAGAGCTAATTCCAATACTCTACAAAGTGTTCCACCCAATAGAAACAGAAATTTTGTTGTCAAACTCTTTTTACGAGGCTACAGTTACCTTGGTACTCAAGACACAACTAAGAAAGAAAACTTCAGACCAGTATTCCTCATGAACATTGATGCAAAAATACACATCAGAAAAATCATACCAGGGATACAGGGATGGTTCAACATATGAAAATCTGTCAATATAATCCATCATATAAACTAACTACAAAGGAAAACCACATGATCACCTCACATGATGCTGAAAAAATCTTTAACAAAATCCAAACCCTTTCCTGATAATGATCCTGGAGAAATCAGGGATAGCAAGAACATACCTGAACATAATAAAAGCGATATACAGTAAACCACAGCCAACATCAAACTAAAGGAGAGAAACTTAATGCATTTACCATAGAATCAGAACAAGACAAGGCTGTCTACACTCTCCATATCTCTTCAATATTGACCTTGAAGTTCTAGCTAGAGCAATAAGACAACAAAAGGAGATCAAGTGGATACATATTGGAAAGGAAGAAGTCAAGCATTCACTATTTGGAACCAGAGCTGGCAGCCCTCTTGAAGGAATGGTCTTCAGGTCCATTACTTGTCTTATAGCTGTGAGCACCCTCATTTGCATTTTCCACTCACATTCAGCTGACTGTGTCATTTCTCTGCTTTCTCAGTGGTCCCAGGACAGGCTTTTGGGTGAGCTGAGGCTGAGGCTCTTCTTTACTTGAGTGCTTTCCTCACTGCCAGGCAGCCTTTTCAGTTCTACAGAGTCATTTCAGAAGCTCCAGGAAGTCATGTGGTCAACATGTTCATCTGTGACAATGAGACAGCTAGTCTACCAAACACACACACAAAATCCAGTGGATGTGGATTCAGTGAGAACTAGAAGGGAGGAAAGAGAGCTGCTGGCATTTCTGTGAATGGTGCAGTGATGGTGGATCCCGGTTTGTCCCCACCTGCTGACATCTCAGACTCCTTCACCAGTTCTCCTACCTGCATGCTTCACACACTTCCACCACTGGACTTGTTGGGGCACCTTAGGATGAAATTGGGTATGGTTCCATCTTCTTTCTGTGCAGATAGTAGGAAAGACTTGTTTCAAAATATATCATGCATTTGAACACATTGAGTTTACTGGAGCCATTGTTTATGTGACAATGTCAGGTGCCCTAATTCTGGTGACGATGCTGGTTTTTGATATGAAAGTATGTTTTTACCTTATTGTACTTATTTTGTTATATTTTAGTATTATCTCTTAGCAGTCTCTTCCTTTCTATTGAGAGCAGAAATGGAGTGTATCTGGATGAGAGGGTAGGTGTGGCATAATTGGGAGGAGTACACAGAGGGGAACAAATCATAATCACAGTATGTTTTGTGAGAAAAAATTGTATTTTCAAAATGAGGAAAATTTAAAAGGAAATGATTCCACTCTTAACCCCATTTATTTTGATGTTCTTTTTCAAGTCATTGAAGTCTATTAACCCCACACCATTAACCTTTCATTGTGTTACATACATATTCCCCACAAATATAAATGTTTCCAACTGAGACATGGAATGTAAAGATCAGAGACCACAGAGCTGTTCCTACCACAGTTCCAGTCAGTCTCATTCTCGTGACTGGCTCCATATCTAAGGCTTGCATATTGTTCTGGCTGAACTTTCATGTCCTTTCTCGGCAGTGGCTCTAATATAGTGTAGACCTGTAGAAAGACGTTGTAGTCTTGCGGCTTGTTCTGAGCTCTTCCTTATTATTCGGGAAAGATATAGTTTCAGTTTCTCGAGTTGTTAGCTCTGGTGCTAGTGTGTGCAACAGAACACTGGGCAACAGGAAATTTGAAGCATAGAAAATGTGAGTCTGAGCCTGACCATGTGCATTGTGGAAGGAGACAAAGCGACCCAGCTCCTACACTCCACTGAAAGTTTTCTTTCCAAGCCCTTTCCAAGAGTGTGGGGTGCATGGTGGCTATTTACAGGGCACCTCATTGGAGAGAAAGACACTTACTCAATGGAGAATAACTTCCAGGACTGTCATCTGCACTACTAAATGCCTAGTGGTGTCCCCATCAAAGATCTGCTTTCTCTCTGTGGTCATCAGACTGTACTGTTATTTATTAATTTTCTGCTTTCCAGGCTTACCCAACAGGGATGGATTGCAACAGTAATGAACACTGTGATTTAGGGATACCTTTCTCTATGTCAGGCATTTCTTTTATTCACATACATTAACTGGGGGCCAACTATGTGAGAGGGCGTGGCCTAGGAGCTGGACGTGTGGGAAGAAGTGGCATTGGAACTGGACATGATCCAGGGCACTGTGAAGATTATGTGATACTGTGGTCTACAGGTGTCAACACTGAAGTTAATAAATCAACATGCTTTTCTTTGCAGTGCAGTAGGGGGCAGAATTTTGCACATCATAAAATATGGCTACATTCACCCTTGTTCCTACTCCTTTTGATGACTTCTCCTCCCCTTTCCCCATCTCTTCCACCAGCCTCAGTATTCCATCGTGTACTTTTATGTCCCTTTTTGTTGTCTTTTACCTTACTTTTGATTTTTAAGGCTTTCACATGAGAGAATCTGTGATATAAGTCCTTCCAGTCCTGGCTTATTACACACAAGATCCAGTGTCTTCCCTCAAACACTTTAGTTTCGTTCTACATTAGAGCCAAGTGAAACTGTCTTTTGTAGGGACTACATTTCCCTTATCCATTCATTCTTGACTGGCACCTAGGATGAATCCATGGTTTGGTTTCCCTTAGTACTATGGATACTCAGGTATCATATTTGATTCCTTTGCATCATAGCCATGAGTATTATGGATGGAAAATGTGGACGTTCTATTGTAAAGGTTTTGAGAAACCTCCATAACTATCTCCAAAAGAGTCAGATTGATTTACATACCCTGGTTAATCATATGTAATTAACTCAACTAAGTCTTTTTAAAATTTTTTATTATATTTTAATTAGAAACAAGCTTGTTTCACATGTCAGTTTCAGCTCCCTCTCCCTCCAGTCCATGCCCACTCATCCCCACCAGGCCCCCTAGCCCCCCACCCATTCCCCACTCCATTGTCTTGGGGGATCTCTAGAGTCTTTTCATTCCGGGGAGGACCTAGGCCCTCCCCTAAGTGTCCAGATTGAGAAAGCTTCCCTCATTGTGGGGTTGGCACCCAAATTCCATTTGTGTGCCAGGGATATATACTTATCTACTACCCAAAGCCCCCTAAATTGCCTAGGCTATCTCACTGACACCCACATTTAGGGGTTCTGGATCAGTCCCTTGTTGGCCTCTCAGCCATCAGTCTGGTTCCCCCTTGTTCAGGTCAGCTATTTCTCAGGGTTTCACCAACCCAGTCTTAACCCCTTTGTGCCCTGTGCTATCAGCTATTCCTGTGAGACCAGGTTCTATTCATTAGGAAGCTGGGGAGGGCACAGACTATTCTTAAAAATACTGACAATGTTTACAGTTTACAAGATGTTTTAAATAACAATGATCACGCCCAACAATTCCTCCCATTTTTTTCCAAGTAAGAAGGTGAGCTATTGACACTATCTCACCATGAATGGGAGCAGGGATCCTGGTCCCCCTGTATGGTATTGTGACTTATATCCTGAAGCACACTAACCCAGCCTTTGCAGGCAAGCTTACTTAGGCCTGTCACAATGTCCTTTTGTGGAGGGAAGGGTTTTTGACATCGACCTTCATGCAACCAGGTATGCCCCCATGTAGCCCAGGATAGGCACATTTTGGCAGCCTCTTCACTGCACTCACAGGGTGCACCCCAGTGGGAGATGTTTTAATTTTGTCAATAGCAGAAGGAGGTCTCCTGGGAAGTGGCCTCCTTGATTGTGGGTTGTCACATTCTAAAGGTGTGACCAGAATCCTCAAGGTGAAGCCTGTGATAGTGAGTTTGGGTAGGTTTTGCTGTTAGGGAGTTGATCTGTTGGTTGATCAAGTCAGTTAGCCTCTTGATGGCCCAAGGGCCAAATGTGAGCAACATTAAAAAGCCAGCAAGGCATCATAAAATGGAAGGAAGTAGGGTGGTAAGCAAGGGTGAGGCTGAGAGCCAATTTTGGAGCTAGGCTAATTCCTGTTTCTAAGCCATAAAGCATAGGGGCAGAACTTAAGTGGGGTGAGTAAATGTAGGTGGAAGACCATCTTGACAGATCCACCATTCTCAGGGATCAAATAAGCAGAGGAGTTAGTATCAGGGAAGAGAGGGAGGTTGCAGACATGAGGATGGATTGAGGGTATTTGGAAACTGGACGGCAGAGGGAGCTATGCAGAGTTAGGAACTGCCTTGGGTAGGCTTCCATGGTTTTGGGTCTGGTTTTTCTCTGCTCCAAGCATTTTATTAAATGTTATGGTAGCCATAGAGCTTTGTTCTTTTCCTGTAAGAGAACACAAACATTTCCTCCACCCCAAATTGTGTCTTTTTCACTGCCTAATGCATAAATATCTCCATCTGACCTAGGCAAAAGTCACCCAAGTTCCATCATGCCAGAATCTGTCTGTAGTATATTGTTTATTGGCATCCACATTTAAAAATTTAAAATGAAACGTGCATGATTTAATGAATCATGTGGAGACAAAGATGATTTTATAGCTATTTTTGCAAGCAGCATGTGACTAAGTTTCATTGTGGAGTATGTCTGAATAGCTACTCCCATGCCTAAGGGGCCGGTGGCTAAGGCCCCCATACTCCAAGTCCCACTAACAGGGGAATGAATTAGATGGCTCTCTTATGTCTAGGAATAAGATAATCTATGGGCTCACTTCCTGGAATAAATTCTACATCTGGGAAAAGGGTGGCTAATACACATAACCCTGTTCAATGCGTAGGCAACATGGAATAAGCCATTTCATTTTCACATGTAAAAACTTACCAGGTGGAGATTAGTGACATTACTATTACACCCCCATTTGTTTTATAGAAGTTTCATTTTTAAGGAGCTACGAGCATGTTCTACAATTTCTTGAGGATTACAAGAAATATTTGTTGTGATCAATTATTATTGAGCATAAAATAGCTGAATGCTTTATTAGAATATCCAGACCTATTGTCTGTCTTTTATCACCTTTGGCACTCCCATGCAAGCAAATAGCTGAATGCCTTATTAGAATATCCAGACCTATTGTCTGTTCTTTATTGCTTTTGGGACTCCCATGTAAGCAAAATATTTTAAACAGTGACTTACCACTGTTTGTGTGGTGGCTATCAAAAAACCTGAATAACTATCAACTGCCATGTATACATAATTTACCTTCTCAAATTTTGTAACATGGATGTACAAATTTATTGCCATAAATGATTAGGAAGTAGGCCTCTAGGATACACTTGTAAATTACAGTCAAATATTGTGGGCACACCTCATTGTTTGATAATTTTGAGAAGCAGCCTGTCTAGTTACACCAAATTGCTTTCCTAGACTTTTGTTATTTTGACAATGAATCAGCTAAGGAGTGTTCTTGGTCACTTACCCAGGAGTGTGTTTTTGGTCACGTATGAGGGGTGCTGGCAGACCACCACTGAGGCTAAGCAACAGAAATGAAGAGGTATTAGTGCTAAGTAGCCTAATTGCAAGGAGGAGGGTTGAGTATCCTAACTGTGGATTGCTATCAGCTATTCCTGTGAGTTCAGGTTCTATTTATTAGGAAGCTGGGGAGGGGAAGGACTATTCTTAAAAAAACTGACAATATTTACAGGAGGTTTTAAATAACAATGATCGCTCCCAACACATTTGCTCATCACTCCTCTCTCTCTGTCACTGGGATCCAGGAGTACAGTTCAGTGTTTAGCTGTTGGTATCTGCCTCTGCTTCCATCTGTCATTGGATGGAGGTTCATGTTTGTCTTTTTGTGACTGGGTTACCTTACTCGGGATGGTTTCTTCTAATGCCATTCATTTGCCTACAAATTTAAAATAAAAACCAAACTTTCTACACTAAGCTATGTCAGCAGAGGAACACTGGAACAAAAGAAAATGCAGATATCAAAATGTTCAATGATGGAGGCAGGAACAGGGTATGATTACAGAATATATTATGGTAAAATTAGTAGACAATCATGAAAGTACAATTTCAAGTAGATTTAGTAATCTGGAGGAAAGTTCACCATATAATACTAACTAAAAAAATCCTCACTAACCCTCCTATTATTGAATAAGATGAGGACATGGCAGCTCCAAGGTTTTGTAGAGGGGAAAGTTATTATTGTAGATATGAGAAAAAGTACAACCAGAGGTAGCTGGGAGAGGACAGATCAGAGAAAGTAGCAAACTGAATGTGGCCAGCAAACTGAACTAGGTCATAAGGAAAGAGACAGACAGACAGACAGACAGACAGACAGACAGACAGAGAGACAGAGAAACACAGAGAGAAAGAAAGAGACAGAGACACAAGACAGAGAGACAGAGAGAGGCAAAAATAGAGACAGAGACAGAGAAAGATACAGTAAGAGACATGAGATAGAGGAACAGAAATAGCTGAAACAGTTAGGTTAAACAGGAATGAGAAACTGAATGAAGGGAAGCCCAAGAGCTGAAGAAACTTAGGGTAGGGGAGGGAAGTTCATACCACTTGGAACCTCAAAGATGTTGTCTCAGATAGAATGCTCTTAGTCACATCATTACAGGGAGAAAAAGCTTAAAGGAAAGGTTAAAGAAGAGGCTATTTGTGAAGCATTGCTTCAGAAAACATAAGCATCTTACATTAAAAAATAGTGATCTGTGTGCTCCACTGGAATGAATTCTGTCCCAGAGTCACAATGCCTCACATAATCAAGTACAAGGGAAACTGGGCTATAAAATATATTCCAGATGCAAGGAGCACACCAATTGCTTCTGGATATGCCGGTACCCATAAGCAAAACAAAACAAAATGCCGGCACAAACCATTTAGAAACTAAGATTTCCATTGCTGAAACCATCAGGGGCTCCTCCTGAGACGTGTATGTGTAATTGTTGTAAGTGCTCCAGGGGTATGTGCAGCATAAGCTGTTTTCAATTGACCCTTGTGTTTCTAATATGTGCTTTGCTTCTTTGAAAGGATGGAAGAAGAGCAGGAGCCTGAGAGTTCAAGATCACCCCAAAAGAAACCAAAGCTAGCTGAAATCAAGAGAAAGAACACATCAGGTTTCTCTTACCTCACATAAGCGAGAGGAAAAGGAACCCCTCTTCCTCTCAAAATGCAAATCAGGAGATGCTTGAATGTGCTTGCCACTCCTACCAGAAGTATGTGGGAAATGTGATTGGGATGCCTGCGGTCACCAGGACAGAAGCATCCCCTCATTCAACCTCTATAGAAAACATCACATCAGATCTCAGTAAGTTGATACTCAACCCGTGTACCACCCAGTCCCCTGGTGTGCAAGAAAGAACACAAAAAGTAGAAACGACAACCTGCATTTGCAGAAGAAGGGCAAAAGAACATTTAAAATGCTACTCCCTGAATGGACTGAATAACTCTGGGAATGACGTCATCCTTTGAAGAAGACCTCGGCCTACTGGTTCGTGAATGTCAATATCACCAACCAATCCCTGGGGTGAAACCTTTCTGGGATCATCATCAGGAGGGGTTCCAATGTACAACTTGGTGACAATAACATAATCACTTATCAAGTCTCAAACCTAGTCAAGAAATGTTGCATTATTTTCCTTAGTAGTTTTGATATCCTTCCTCGGACATTCTGGGGAAAGACACTCCTAGGCAAGCACATAGCAATGGTTCTATACTCCCCATGATGCTGTTCCCATGGGCAAACTACCATATGCATCTCCTCATGTTTTGACTTTTCCTTCATTCCTTTGTTTCTGTTTTCAAAATTGTTTCCATTGCATTTTATTAACTGTAGAACAGAAGGAGCACTAGGTCTGGTGGAGGCGTCTCCCTCCCTCCCTCCCCCTCTCTTTCTCTCACTGTATGTGTGTCGGGGTGTTTGACTCTCTCTCTCTCTGTGTATACATGTGTGTATACGTGTGTGTGTGTGTGTATTTGTGTGTGTGTGTGTGTGTGTGTGTGTGTGGCTTGTGTGACATTTTATTCAAAGTTGTGGACTGATGTTTTGTTTGTTTTCTGAAAAATCAAGCTTTCCTGATGGAGCTAGGTAAGTGGTGGCTGTTCACACCTTTCTTCCCAGTGCTTGGAGGTAGAGAAAGGAAGTGATAATGTGGGGTGAAGACAGGTTCACAGCCCTTTTAGTCAGAGTATCCTGAGACATAAGAAGTCACTGGTGGTTGGTTGTTCCGCAGGTTCTGTGATGTTCAATGTAGTATCCCATTTTTTTACTTCTGGTTTTAATTGATTAAGGTTCATTACACTCATGCTTCAGTAAGTCATTATAGATACAGAAGAATCAGAAATATACAACATCATTTATCTCATTCATTCCCATTGCTGGAGACCATCTGTATAGACCCACATTCAGGACCAATGTCTTCAGGGTAGCAGTCAGAACCCACCAAAGTTCCCCAGTTCTGACTCTGAGTGGGGGAGTGTAGATAAGGCAAAGCTAGCTGTCCAATGATGGTAAAGGAAGACAGAGATATCTGATAATAGCAGGAGGGCTATCAGTTAATATTGAAGGCACCCAGTTTATTTATGCACGATCTTAAGTAACCATTTAAAGGTGGGGGCAATGGCAGATGACATCTATTATCAGAAATAAAGGGCTGACAGCAACTATTTCCCTTTACCCTAAAAACAATCCTTTGTTACACATAATCAATCCATCAGGCACCCCACACTAGCAAGTCTCACTAGCCTTCAGGGTGGTTGTAGACTCATGTTGGTCCAAGACTATTGTTATTTAGATAGGAGTCATTCATCACTGAGACAAGGACATTCAGCAGTCATAAGTTGACATCTAAAAGACAATAGAAATTCTGGGTTCCCTGAGTTTGTAGTAGGGTAGAATGGATTTGCAAAATATATGGGTGCCAACACCGCATGATAGCTTAACATATACTTTACACAACTATATATTATTTCAAGATCAAGTCACTGACACAGGCACACTGGATGTGTAGAACTCTCTTTCACTGTTCATATGTGCAAATTCATGTAATTACCACCACAATCAAATTTCATCTCAGTTCTATATGAGCGATAAAAGAAAATTAATCTTTATAGGAATGAAATATTAGTAACTGGATAATGTGGTTTTTTTTTCATTTGCTTTGTTTGTGGTGTACATACATGCTTGTTTAGGCATGTGTATGTATGTGTGTGTTTGTGTCATATCTTTTCTTACCTCTCTTTTTTATGTGTACAGTCCATGTTGGCATATCAAGTGATAGTATCATTCTCTTTCTTATTTGTGTGACCATAATGTTGAAATTTTATGCATGCAGCTCTTCCATCACATATAGAAGATACCTGTCCACTGCAACTCTTCTGGTCCTCTGGACCTTACAATCTTTCTGCCCCATTTTTCAATATATTCCCTATGCATTTGTATAGGGGTTGTGCTGTAGATGTATTTGTTTGAGACATATCTCCTACAATGAGCTATTATCAGCAATTTGACAAGTTGTGCATTTCTGTAATAGTCTCCTTCAGCTGCAGAAATAATCTCCTTTGATGAAGGTGAGACTTGGTCTGCCTATCTATGCATACAAGCATAAGAATTTAGCATGTGCATAGAAAGTGTCTAGGAAGTGGCAGTAGTGAGCTGCCTTCTAGAGACCATGTTCTCACTATATTCTAACATTCTGTTTGATTGGCTGGGCTGATAGTTGTTTCAAGATATGTTTTGTATTTTTGTCTTTGTGCATTGTTGCGTTAGGTTTTACAGTTCTCTTGTTTGTTTATTTTTCCTTTTTTCTTGACTTACCATTTGGAAACAATGTATTATGATTATATTTTACACAAGCCCAACTCTTCTCAGATTTGTTTATACTGGCCAACCATTCTTGAGCATGTGGCATTCCCTAGAGTGTAGTTGATATACCCAGTTACATTCCATTGTACAAAACTGGTTTTGTCTTCACCAGCATTTATCAACTGCTTAAAGCTATATGGTTAGTGGTGAGATCCTGTATCTACTTCCCTTTCTCAGTGCTGTGACCCAGTTTGACTTGAACCTGCACAGGTCTTGTGCATGGTACCACATTCTTGTTGAGTTGCCACAAACACTAACCAAACAAGTGAAAGACCTGTATCACAATAACTTTGAGTCTTTAAAGAAAGAAATTAAAGAAGACATGAGAAAGTGGAAATATCTATCATGCTCTTGGATAGGTAGGATCAATGGAGTTAAAATGGAAATCTTGCTAAAAGCAATCTACAGACTAAATCCCCATGAAAATCACAGATCAATTCTTCACACACCTTGAAAGAACAATTCTCAACTTTATATGGAAAAAAACCAAAGATAGCCAAGACAACCTGTTCAACAAAGCAGAAATAAAACAACAATGGAATCTTGAAATTTGCAGGCAAATGTATGGCACTAGAAGAAACCATCCTGAGGGAGGTAACACAGTCACAAAAAGACAAACATGGTATGTACTCTCCCATATATGGATTTTAGACATGGATCAGGGGAGTGTCAGCTCCAATCCCACTGCCAGTGAGTCTGGGAAACAGGGAGGTTCCCCAGAGGTATGCATGATACCCTAGAGAAGTGGAAATGAGCCAAGATTTCCTGAGTAGTTTGGGAACATCAGAGGAGGGGAGAGGGAACCAGGAAAATGGGAGGGGAGTGAGACAAAGGGAGAAGGCATGGGGGAGTAGGTAGGTTGAATCAAGGGAAGAATAGAGGAGATGTGGATGAGAGATACCATAATAAATGGAGTCATTATAGGTTGGAAGAGAGAGCTAGCACTAGTGAGATTTCCAGAGATCTATAATGTTAATACCAACTGGCAAACTAAGCAATAGTGGAGAGACTGCATTAATAGGACCTCCCTGATGATAAGTTTGATGACTACCTAGAACTTCATTCAGTGATTGATGGAAGCAGAGACAGATACCTACAGCTAAACACTGAACTGAACTCCTGGAACCCAGTGACAGAGTTTGAGGAGTGATGAGCAAAATAGTCAAGACCCTGCTGGTGAAATCCACAAGGACAGCTGACAGGACAAGGGGTTTCTCTTGAACCCCAGACTGATGGCTAAGGGGCCAACAGGGGACTGATCCAAATTCCATGAATGTAGCATCAGTGAGGAGGCCTCAGAAATCTCTGGGGCCTTGGGTAGTAGAACAGTGTTTGCCATGGCCTACGAATCAACTTTGGGAGGCCAAACCACATGGAGGGATGCTCTCTCATCCTGGATACATGGGGAAGGGCCTAGGTCCCGCCCTGGATGAAATGATAGTCCCTGGTGATCCCCCGAGGAGGGTCTCACCCTCCCTTGGTGAATGATGTGGGGATTGGGTGGGAAGTCTGGGGTGCTGGTTGAGGGACAAGAGAGGAGGGGTGGGAGAGGGAGCTGGGATTGACATGTGAAGCATAAATGTTTCTAATTTAAATAAGAACATATATTGAAAAAAATTGGGTACAGATCTAAATAGAGAATTCTTACTATAGGAGTCTAAAAAGGCTGATAGACACTTAAGAAAGTACTCAGCCTCCTTATCCATTAGGGAAATGCATATCAAAGCAACTCTGAGATATCATCTTACTCGTGTCAGAATGGCTAAAATAAAAAACACCAATGACAGTTTATGCTTGAGAGGATGTGGAGAAAGGGGAAAACTACTCTGCTGCTGGTGGCAGTGACAAGTCATATGTCCACTTTGGAAATCTGTATGGATACTCCTCAGGATAATGGGAATCTGTCTACCATAAAATCAAGAAATTTCACTTTTAGACATATAGTCAAACATGCACATTCATGCAACAATGGTATCTGTTCCACTATGTTCATAGCAGCACTATTAGTAATATCCAGAACCTAGAAGCAACCTAGATGCCCCTCAATGGAAGAGTGGATAGAGTAAATGTGGTACATTTACACAATGAAGTAGTACTCAGCAGAACAAAACTACGGAATCTTGAAATTTGCAGGCAAATGGATGGCACTAGAAGAAACCATACTGAGTTATGTAATCCAGTCACAAAAAGACACACATGGTATGTACTCACTCATATATAGATTTAGATGTGGAAGAGGGGTGTGTCAGCCTTCAATCCCACTGCCAGATTATGGAGAACAAGGAGGACTCTAAAAGTGATATGCATGTTACCTCAGAGAAGGGGAATGTAACAGGATCTCCTGAGCTTATTTAAAGCATGGGGAAAGAGAGCGGTACCTGTGAAAAAGCAAGGGGGACAAGAGGAGGGGAGAGGAGGACAAGGCAGAGCAGGAAGATTGAATAGGGTGAAGAATAGAAGAGAACAGGAAGAGAGATACCATAATAGAGGGAGTCATTGCAGGTTTGAGGAAAGATCTGGCACTAGTGAGATTTCCAGATATCTACAAGGATGACACTAACTGGCAAAGTAAGCAATAGTGTAGAGGCTACCTTAATATTCTTTGAGATAATGAGATTGACGACTACTTTATATGCCATCTCAGAGCCTTCATCCAGTGGCTGATGGAAGCTGAGGCAGACAACTACAGCTAAACTCTGAACTCCTGGAACCCACTTGCAGAGAGGGAAGAGTGATGAGCAAAGGGCTCTAAACCAGGCTTGTGAAACCCACAGAAACAGCTGACCTGAATAAGGTGGAGCAGATGGACCCTTGTCTGATTGCTGAGCGGCCAGCATGGGACTGATCCATACGCCCTAAATTTATGTGGCAGTGAGGAGACCTCGGCATTCTATGGGACCTTGATAGTTTATAAGTATTTGTCCCTGGCATACAAATGATCTTTGTGAAGCCATTCCACATGGAAGGATAACCTCCGCCTGATCACCACATGGAGGAGTGCTTAGGACCTTCCCCGGATGATGTGGGAGACTTTGGACTTTCCCCATGTAAGGCTTCACACTAGTTGTTTAGCAAAGTGGGGATTGGGTGGGGAGCTGGGGAGTTGGTGGGGATCTGGGGAGGAGGGGAGTGTGAGGAAGGTGGAATTGACATGTGCAGCAAGCTTAATTCTAATTTAAACTTAAAATGCAAAAGAATTTGAAAAAAATCAGGAATAATACAAGACTGTCTATTCTCTCCATATATATTCAATATAGTACTTAAGTTCTTGCTAGAGCAATAAGACAACAAAAGGAGATCACAGAAATACAAATTGAAAAAGAAGTCAAACTTTCACTAATTGCAGAAAATACAGTAGTTTATATATGTGACTCCAAGAATCCTACCAAGTAATTCCTATAACTGATAAATACGTTCAATCAAGTGGTTGCATGCAAAATTAATTTTAAAATGCCTGACACCTTCAGGATAAATAGTCTGAGAAAAAATCAGGGAAACAACAACCTTCACAATTGCCACAAATTATATAAAATGTCTTGGTGTAATTCTAAGCAAACAAGTGAAAGAACTGAATAAAAAGAACTGCAAATATTCTAAGAAAGAAACTGAAAAAATCAGAAGATGCAAAGATCTCCCAGGATCATGGATCAGTAGGAATATACGACTTACTAAAAGCAATATATAGATTCAATGTAATCCCCATCAAAATTTCAATGTAATTCTTTACAGGCCTTCAAAGAACAATACTCAACTTATTATGGAAAAACAAAACAATAAAAGATCTTCCAGAAGTATTCCCATCATTGATTTCAAGCTCTACTACAAGGCAATAGTAATAAAAATGATTGGAATGAAATCAAAAGCCTAAAGTTTGGGGTTGAAGACCAGAAGTAAATCCACTGAAAAAGTTGCTGAACTTGTAAAATGGATAAAAGGAACCATCTTCAACAAATAGTACTGGTCTAACTGAATGTTGCCTTGTACAAAATTTAAATAGATCCATATATATCACCCTTTGAAAACTCAAGTCCAAGTGAAACAAAGACCTCATTATAGATTCAGTGACCCTGAACCTTATAGAAGTGAAAGTGGGAAATATCCATGAATGCCTTGGCACAGAAGATAACTTACTGAATATAACACCAATAGGGTAGGCCCTAAAGAATAAAGAAAGCAT
>NW_024430208.1:0-8414 GCF_017639785.1 Mesocricetus auratus
ATCATTATTTTTCAAGAAGTTAAACACATAATTTCTCACACAGTGTTATTTCATTAGTTTCCATGTAGTTATACATGTAGTTTCGAACTCAGTGTTGTATCGTTACTTCTCAAGAGGTTACGACTATATATTCTCCCCACAGTGTTATATCGTTTGTTTTCAAGAATTTACTTTTGTATTTTCTCACACAGTGTTGTTTCATTATTTTTCAACAAGTTATGCATGTATATTCTCAAGTCAGTGTTGTATTTTTAGGATTCAAGAAGTTACACTTATAGATTCTCACGCAGTGTTTTATCACTAATTTTCAAAAAATAACACGTGTAGATTCTCACACAGTGTTTTATCACTAATTTTCAAAAAATAACACGTGTAGATTCTCACACAGTGTTGTATCATTAATTTTCAATATTACACGATTAGATTCTCACACAGTGTTGTATCGTTAATTTTCATCATGACACGTGTAGATTCTCACCCAGTATTGTATCATTAATTTTCAATAAGTTACATGTGTAGATTCACAGACAATGGTGTATCGTTAGTTTTCAAGAAGTTACGCTTATAGATTCTCACAAAGTGTTGTATTATTTGTTTTTAAGAAGTTATTTCAAGAAGTTACATAGAAAGATTCTCACACAGTGCAGTATCATTAGTTTTCAAGAACACACGTATATAGATTCTCACTCAGTGTAGTATCGTTAGTTTTCAATAAGTTACATGTGTGGATTCACACACAGTGTTACATCGTTACTTTTCAAGAAATTATGCATTCAATTTAGAACTCAGAGTTTTATCATTAGATTTCTAGAAGTTACATAGATAGATTCAGACACAGTACTGTATCTTTTTTAATAAGTTACGAATATAGATTCTCACATAATATTGTATCTTTTGTTTTCAAAATCTTACGTAGTATCCCTCAAATGTTTTTTCAATTGTTTTCAATAAGTTGCATGTATATGTGTGCAGGCAACTTTTTATCATTGGTCTTCATAAAGTTATGCATGTAGTTTCTCACACTGTGGTGTAGTGTTATTTTTCAAGAATTTACACGTATAGATTCTCACACAGTGTTGTATAATTAGGTTATACATTCTCAGACCGTGTTGAGTCCTTTATTTTCCAATTTTGACGCACATTGATTCAAACACTGGATAGTATAATTACTTTTCAATAAAATACACGAGTAGATTCTAAGACAGTGTTGTATCATTAGTTTTCAGGTAGTTCCACATGTATTTTCTCATACAGTGTTGTATCATTAGTTTTCAATAAGTTACACGTGCAGATTCTTAGACAGTGTTGTATCGTTAATTTTCAATAACTTATACGTGTAGATTCTGACAGTGTAGTATCGTTAGTTTTCCAGAAGTTACTAATATAGTTTCTCACACAGAGTTATTTCATTAGTTTTCAAGAAGTTATGCATTCAGTTTAGAACACAGTTCTGTATCGTTAGTTTTCAAGAAGTTATACAAACAGATATTCACGCAATGTTTTATCGTTTGTTTTTAAGAAATTATACATGTAGATACTTTCACAGTGTTGTATTGTTAGTTTTCAAGAAGGTAAACAATCAGTTTAGAACTCAGTGTTGTATCCTTAGAATTCAAGAACTTATGTATATAGATTATCACACAGTGCTATATCGTTAGTTTTCAATAAGTTACAAACATATATTCTCACAAAATGTTGTATCATTTGTTTTCAAGATTTTACTCACGTAGCTTCCTACAAAATGTTTTTTTCTTTGTTTTCAATAAGTTACGTGTACAGATGTGCAGGGTGCTTTGCATCATTAGCTTTCAAGAAGATACTCATGTAGTTTCTCACACTGAAATTTCTCACACTGTAGTTTCTCACACTGTAGTTTCTCACATGTAGTTTCTCACACAGTGTTGGATCGTTAGTTTTCCAGAAGTTACTAATGTTGTTTCTCATATACAGTTATTTTGTTAGTTTTCAAAAAGTTATGCATTCACTTTAGAACTCAGATTTGTATCGTTAGATTTCAAGAAGTTACATAGATAGATTCTAACACAGTGCTGTTTCAATAGTTTTCAAGAAGTTATACAAAAAGAAACTCACACAGTGTTGTATCGTTTGTTTTTAAGAAGGTACAATTGTAGATTATCTCACAGTATTGTATCATTACCTTTCAATACGATACACGTGTAATTTCTCACACAGTGTTGTATCATTAGTTTTCAATAAGTTACACGTGTAGATTCTCATACAGTGTTCTTTCCTTAATTTTCAATTAGTTACACGTGTGGATTCTCACACAGTGTTGTAGCGTTAGTTTTCAAGAAGGTATGCATTCAGTTTAGAACTCATTGTTGTGTCGTTAGATTTCAATAAGCTGCCTCTATAGATTCCCACAAAATGTTGTATCTTTTGTTTTCAAGATGTTACATAGTATCCCTCAAGTGTTGATTCCATTGTTTTCAATAAGTTGCACGTATAGATGTGCAGGCAACTTTGTATCGTTAGTTTTCATGAAGTTATGTATGTAGTTTCTCAAACTGTGTTGTATGTATTGCTAGTTTTCAAGAAGTTACACGTGTAGATTCTCACACACTGTTGTATCGCTAGGTTTCAAGAAGTTACATGTGTAGATTCCCAGATCGTGTTGAGTACTTTATTTTCATGATTTTACACACATAGATTCAAACACAAGATAGTATAGTTACTTTTCAATAAGATATACATGTAGTTTCTCACAATCTGTTGTAATGTTAATTTTAAATTAGTTACATATGTAGATTTTCAGAAACTCTTGTTTGGTTAACTTTCTTTGTTTTTTCAATTCATTTTTTATCATTTTTATTTTAATTTTAAATAGCTTGTTTTACATTTCAATCCCAGTTCCCTCTACCTCCCCTCCTCCCGCACTCCCCTTACCCCCTCCCTCCTACCCTATTGCCAAATCCTTCCACATAGGGGATATCTAGAGTCTGTCGTTTTACTCTTGGTAGGGTCCAGGCACTCCCCTAAGAGTCCAGGCTCAGAGAGCATCTCTCTTTGTGCTATAGGCACACGAAGACGGTTTGTATACCAGGGATAGACACTGATCCACAGCTCAGGGCCACATAGGTTGCCCAGGCTTTCTCGCTGACACTCACATTTGGGGGGTCCAGATCAGTCCCTTGCTGGCGTCCCCACTGTCGGTCTGGGGTCCTAGAGCCCTCCCCTGTTCAGATCAGCCATCTCTGCTGGTTTTAACAGCCCATTCTTTGCCAATTTGCTCATCACTCCTCTCTCTCTATCACTGGGTTCCTTGGGTTCAGTTCAGTGATTAATTGTGTGTTTGCCTCTGCTTCCATCAGTCACAGGATGAAGGCTCCCAGATGGTTATAGACATCAAGTTCATTATCAGAAATGGGAATTCGAGGTGGTCCCTCCACTATTGCTTAGCTTGCCAATTGGTGCTATCCCTTTAGATCCCTCGAGGTCAATCTTGTGCCTGATCTGTATTCGATCCTATGATTCCCTCTTCCCCCTATTCTACCCCCACCCCCTCAACTTCCTGTTCCCCCATGACCAACTCTCTTCCTCTTCAGCCCCCCTCTTCTCCCCAGGTCCCACTCTCCCCCACTCCTCGCCGTGTTCCCCATCCAGAGTATCTTGTCTCCATCCTCTTCTCTTAGGTACTATGCATATATGCATATCTTTTAGGTTCTTTACTGTTTCCCAGACTCTCTATCTGTGGAAGTGCAGACTGGCACTATCCTGATCCATGTCTAAAATCCATATATGAGTGAGTACATACCATGTTTGTCTTTTTGCGACTGGGTTACCTCACTCAGGATGGTTTCCTCCAGTGCTATCCATTTCCCTGTGAATTTCAAGATTCCATTGTTTTTTTTCTGCTGAGTAATACTCCATTGTGTAAATGTACCACATTTTCTCTATCCACTCTTCAGTTGAGGGGCATCTAGGTTGCTTCCAGTTTCTGGCTATTACAAACAATGCTGCTATGAACATAGTGGAGTAGACGCCGTTGTATGAACCTGCCTCATTTGGATAAATACCTAAGAGTGGAATTGCTGGGTCTAGTGGTAGATTAATTCCCATTTTCCTGAGGAAGCTCTATACTGATTTCCAAAGAGGCTGTATGAGTCGGCACTCCCACCAGCAGTGGAGGAGTGTTCCTCTCTCTCCCCATCCTCTCCAGCATAAATTGTCTTCTGTGGTTTTGATTCTAGCCATTCTGACAGGAGTACGTTGGTATCTCAGAGTTGTTTTGATTTGCATTTCCCTGATGGCTAAGGATGTTGAGCACTTTCTTATGTGTATCTTGGCCATTTTAGCCTCCTCTACTGAGAATTCTCTATTTAGCTCTGTAACCCACCTTTTAATTGGATCCTTTGGTGTTTTGGAGACTTGTTTCTTGAGTTCTTTGTAAATTTTGGAGATTAGCCTTCTGTCAGATGTAGGGTTAGTGAATATCTTTTCCCATTCTGTGGCCTGCCTTTTTGTCTTTTTGACTGTGTCCTTTGCCTTACAGAAGCGTTTTAGTTTCAGAAGGTCCCATTTGTTAATTGTCAATCTCAATGTCTGTGCCACTGATGTTATGTTTAGGAAGTGGTCTCCTGTACCAACTCGTTGAAGAGTATCTCCCACTTTCTCTTCTAAAAGTTTCAGTGTGGCTGGATTTATGTTGAGATTTTTGATCCATTTGGACTTAAGTTTTGTACAAGGCGATAAACCTGGATCTATCTGCAGTCTTCTGCATACCAGTACCCAGTTATGCCAGCACCATTTGTTAAAGATGCTTTCTTTTTTCCTTTTTACCTTTTTTCCATTGTACAGTTTTAGCTTCTTTGTCAAAAATCAAGTTTTCATAGATGTGTGGGTTAAAATTAGGGCTTTCGATTCGGTTCCATTGGTCTACCTGCCTACTTTTGTGCCAATACCAAGCTGTTTTCAGGACTATAGCTCTATAATTGAGCTTGAAGTCAGGTATGGTGATGCCTCCTGAAGTTCCTTTATTGTATAGGGATGTTTTGACTATCCTGGGCCTTTTGTTTTTCCATATAAATTTGATTAATGTTCTTTCCATGTCCTTGAAGAATTGTGATGGAATTTTGATAGGGATTGCATTGAATCTATAGACTGCTTTTGGCAAGATTGCCATTTTTATTATGTTGATCCTACCAATCCAAGAGCATGGGAGATCTTTCCTTTTTCTGGTATCTTCTTTGATTTCTTTGTTTAAAGACACCAAGTTCTTGATATACAGGTCTTTCACTTCCTTGGTTAACATTATCCCCAGATATTTGATGCTGTTTTTGGCTATTGTAAAAGGTGGTGTTTCTCTGATTTCTTTCTCAGTCACTTCATCATCTGTATATAACAGGGCCACTGTTAACTTTCAATTAGTTACACGTGTAGATTCTCAAACAGTGTTGTATCGTTTATTTTCAATAATTTCACCTGTAGATTCTCTTACAGAATTGTATCGATAATTTTCAAGAGGTTACACATGTAGATTTTCACCCAATGTTGTATGGTTAATTTTGAATGAAATATATGTGTAGATTCTCAGACTGTGTTGTATCATTAATTTTTTATTAGTTACACACGTTGATTCTCAGAAAATATTGTATCGCTAGTTTTCAAGAAGTTACAGTTATAGATCCACACAGTTTTGTATCGTTATTTTTCAATATGATACAAATGTAGATTCTCAGACAATGTTGCATCGTTGATTTTCAATAAGTTACACGTGTATATTCTCACACAGTGTTGTGTAATTAATTTTAAAAAGTTACAAATAGATTCTCAGATAGTGTTATATCGTTAGTTTTCCAGAAGTTACTAATGTAGTTTCTCACACAGAGTTATTTCATTAGTGTTAGAGAAGTTATGCATTTACTTTAGAACCCAGATTTGTGTCGTTAGATTTCAAAAAGTTATGTATATAGATTTTCAAACAGTTCTGTATCGTTAGTTTTCAAGAAGTTACATACAAAGATACTCACACAGTGTTATAACTTTTGTTTTTAAGAAATTACACGTATAGATGCTCTCACAGTGTTGTATCATGGTATTTTTTAAGAAATTACACATGTAGATTCTCTCACAGTTTTGTATCATGAGTTTTCAAGAAGTTATTTTAAGAAGATACATAGAAAGATACTCACACAATGCTGTATCGTTAGTTTTCCAGAATTACATATATAGATTCTCACTCTGTGTTGTTTCATTAGTTTTCAATATATTATACGTGTGGATTCTCACACAGTGTTGCATCTTTAATTTTCAATAAGATACATGTGTCGCTTCTCAGACAGTGTTGTATCACTAATTTTCCAGAAGTTGTTAATGCAGTTTCTCACACAGAGTTATTTCATTAGTTTTCAAAATGTTATGCATTCAGATAGAACTCAGAGATATATCGTTAGATTTCAAGAATTTATGTAGATAGATTCTCACACAGTGATGTATCATTAGTTTTCAATACATTACACATGTAAATTCTCAAATAGTGTTGTATCTTCAATTTTCAATAAGTTACATCTGTAGATTCCCATACATGTTGTTTCCGTTATTTTGAAGAATTTATGAATATTCATTCAAATCCAGGGTTGTATCATTACTTTTCAATAAGAAACACGAGTAAATACTTAGTGTTGTATCGATAGTTTTCAAGGAGTTACACTAGTAGTTTCTCACACAGTGATGCATCGATAGTTTTCAATAAGTTACACGTGTAGAATCTCAGACAATGTTGTATCGATAATTTTCAATACGTTACATGTGTAGATTCTCACACAGTGTTGTATTGTTAGTTTTCATGAAGTTATGCATTCAGTTCAAAACTCAGTGTTGTATTGTTAGATTTCAAGAAGTTATGCTTATAGATTTAACACATTGTTGTAACATTAGTTTTTAATACTTTACACGTGTAGATTCTCAGACAGTGTTATATCGTTAATTTTCAATAGTTTACAAGTGTAGATTCTCACCCAGTGTTGTATCATTATTTTTCAATATGTAACACGTGTAGATTCTCAGACAATGTTGTATCGTTAATTTTCAATAATTTACACGTGTAGATTCCCAGACAATGTTGTGTCGTTAGTTTTCAAGAAGTTACGCTTATAGATTCTCACACAGTGATGTATTGCTAGTTTTAGTAATTTACGAATATAGGTACTCACACAATGTTGTTTGTTACCAAGATGTTACATAGTATCCCACAAAGTGGAGTTTCCTTTGTTTTTAGTAAGTTATGCGTATAAAGGTACAGGCAGCTTTGTATAGTTAGTTTTGAAGAAATTACACATGTAGTTTCTCACACAGTGTTGTATTGTTAGTTTTCAAGTAGTTACAAGTGTAGATTCTCAGACAATTTTGTATCGTTAGTTTTCCATAAGTTACTAATGAAGTTTCTCTCACAGAGTTATTTCTTTCATTTTCAAGAAGTTAAGCACATAGATAACCACACAGTGTTGTATCGTTTGTTATTAAGAAGTTGCATATGTAGATTCTCTCACAGTGTTGTATCGTTAGTTTTCAAGTAGTTACACACGTACTTTTGCACACAGTGTTGTATCTTTAGTTTTCAATAAATTAAATGTGTGGATTTCCACACAGTGATGTATCGTTACTTTTCAAGAAGTTACGCTTACAGATTTTCACAAAGTGTTGTATCATTTGTTTTTAATACTTTACATGTGTAGATCCTAAAGACAGTGTTGTATCATCCGTTTTCAAGTAGTTCCACAATTTGATTCTCACACAGTGTTGCATGGTTAGTTTTCAAGTACTTACCCATGTTGTTTCTCACACAGTGTTGTATTGTTAGTTTTCAAATATTTACATGTGTAGATTCGCACACAGTGTTGTGTCGTTAGTTTTCAAAAATTTACATGTGTAGATACTCACACAGTGTTGTATTTTAGCTTTCCAGATGTTACTAATATAGTCTCTCACACAGAGTTATTTCATTAGTTTTCAAGAAGTTAAGCACATAGATACTCACACAGTGTTTTATTGTATATTTTTAAGAAGTTGCATATGTAGATTCTCTCACAGTGTTGTATGGTTAGTTTTCAAGAAGTTATGCTTATAGTTTGTCACAAAGTGTTGTATCATTAGTTTTCAATACTTTACATGTGTAGATTATAACACTGTGTTGTATATTTATTTTCCAGTAAGTTCCACTCTAGATCCTAAGACAGTGTTGTCTCGTTAATTTTCAATGAGTTACACATGCAGACTCTCTCACAGTGTTGTGTCATCAATTTTCAATAGGCTACACGTGTAGATAGATTCTCAGACAGTGTTGCATCGTTAGTTTCCCAGACGTTACTAATGAAGTATCTCACATAGTGTTATCTCATTGGTTTTCAAGAAGTTATCCAATCAGATTAGAACCCAGAGTTGTATCGTTAGATTTC
>NW_024430209.1:0-14027 GCF_017639785.1 Mesocricetus auratus
AGATGTTGTTGAAAATCTTTTACCTGAAGACCCACTTCTTCTGGCTCCCTCTCCCATTCTACCGTTTAATTTGTATTTATAAAATTTATGTCTATTTATACTTAAATTTAAATAAGAAACAAGGTTTTTTCACATGTCAATCCCAGGTTACACTCTGCATTCGCTCCCTCCTCACACATCCTCCTGCCAGATCCCCATCACCCCTCCCACAATTCCCACTCCTTTCCCTAGGGATGGTGAGGACCTGCATCAGGGGTATTCATTGTTTGTCATTTCATCCAGGGCAGGGCCTAGGCCCTCCTCCAAAGAGTCCAGGCTGAAAGAGCATCTCCGATTGTGGGCTTGACACCCAAAGTCCATTTGTGTGCCTTGGATAAATACTGATCTACTACCAAGGTCCCACAGATTGCCTAGGTCTCCTCACTGACACCCACATTCAGGGGATCTGGATCAGTCCCAAGATGTATTCCCAGCCATCATTCTGGTGTTCAAGTTCTCTCCCTTGTTCAGATCATCTTTTTCTGGGGATTAAACAAGCTCAGTCTTGACCCTATGCTCATCAGTCTTTCCTCTCTGTCTCTGGGTTCCTTGAGTTCAACTCAGAGTTTAGCTGTGGGTGGTTGCCTCTGCTTCCTTCAGTCACTGTTTGAAGGCTCTGTTTCCCAGACTCTCTGGCAGTGGAATTGTAGGCTGGCTCTCCACTGATACATGTCTAAAATCCATATGTGAGTGATTATACCATGTTTGTCTTTTTGTGACTGGGTTACCTTATTAAGAATGTTTTCTTCTAGTGCTATCCATTTGCCTGCAAATTTCAAGAATCCAATGTTTTTTATTCTGCTGAATAGTACTCCATTGTGTAAATGTACCGCATTTCCTCTATACACTCTTCAGTTGTGGGACATATAGGTTACTTCCAGGTTCTGCCTATAACAAATAAATGCTGCTATGAACATGGTGGAACATGCTCATGTTGTATGTATGAGCATCTTTTGGGTATTTCAGAATTGTTTAGATTTGCATTTCCATGATGGCTTGGGATATTGAGCACTTTCTTAAATACCTCTCAGCCATTTCAGACTTCCCTATTGAGAATTCTCTATTTAGTTCTTTAGCCCACCTTTTAATTGTATCCATTGTGTAGCAAGCTACAGATGTGTTCACAGCTACATTGCTACCATACTTCAAAACGATCCGAGGCTAAGGGCTAAAGCATGAAAATAAAGACAAAGACAGCAGCTCATTCTTGCAAGGAAAATGGCATTTATCATTACAAGGGTGGAGCCTTATATACCAAAGGCAGGTATGGTTGAAAAACACCAAGGTCAGAAGCCTACCTTCCCAGGGCCCTCCAGCAAAGTGTGGGCCAAAAACAGGAATTAGCTTTTAGACAAAAAACAGGAACTTGCATGCAGGCCTTACTGGGAGGAGGGCATGAGAAATGTTTTGTTAAAAGCCTCTTGTAACAAGCAGTCAACAGACCCCCATGGGGGAAGGGTGCAACAAATCCCCCTTTTATATATACTTTAAAAAATGAGCATCTGGCTTAGGTTGCCCAGGACATTAACATCTATCTTACCTGTCAATGAGAAGTCTGTCCAGGCCTCACAAATCCTCTGTCTTCTGTTGATAGATGTCCCCCAGGACATACCTGTCATTGATAACTCATTTGTCTTGCTGGCTCAACCAGGCCTGCACTGAGGATTTGTCTGTTGACAAAGAAAGCATGATCTGCTTTGTAAGAAAATGGCACTGGGCTTGTGGCCTTTCCATATGGCAAACTAGAGCTAAAGACTCTGTTGCCCAGGGTCATAATCCTGAGGGCTAGCGACCCACTCCATTTCTCAAGTAATATACCTGTCTATTGCAGTCCTGTTAACATGGGTGTCTCCCAAAAGGGAGGCATCCTGATCTTCAGTTAGAATAGCCAATTAAGTCCATTTGTTAGTTAAGATATAAAGTGCCCAATTGTAATTAGTATAAATTTGGGAATTTAAGGTAGAGACATCCTCCCCTGGGGATTTATCTAGCATGCCTGCCGTGGCAACTCGCTAAGAGATAGGGAAGCCAAAAACTGCAGCTGCTGTGATGTCAAAGTCACTCCCATGTCATATGAGGATCAGTTGGTTCTCTCCTGACTGTTCCACTGGAATAGGCATGACACCTGGGACACGGACCACCAAGGCTGATCAACAGCTTCTCAAACAGCATTCCTGGAGGATATAATTAAACATTTCTATCAAGGGAGTGTTATTGAATATAGCAAATGTCCAAGCAGGCAAAACCATCCTAAGGGCTGCCTTTCCTAGGCCATGGTTGAGGCTGATTATCTGACACTGAAGACCTGCCAGCATCAGGACAGGCAGGTTCCTCATTAAAGCCTAATGAGTCTACAGGCAGCTGATGAGTATCAGCTGGAACAGAGCGCACACAATACTCTGGAACCAAACTTGGGTATTGACCATCCTGTGTGAAAACACAAACAGACCCCCAGGCCCCCAAAAAAACTGGATCTGGTCCTCTACAAAGACCTGAGGTCATGTCTTTGCATTTAACTAGAGGTTTTTGCTGTACAGCAGGCCACCAATGATGATCTGCTGCAGAGTTGCCAGAAGCATCCACAATTTAAAAAATTAAGATATAGAGAATAATTGATAGAGTAGAGTGAGGGGAGCCAAGGTGGCTCCCAAGATCCCCCTTCTTTACTTTAGCTAAATAGGCTTTTAAAGTGCGATGAGCACGTTCCACAATAGCCTGTCTTTGGGGTTTGTAAGCAATTCCAGTTTTGGGGGAGATATCAAAATCTAGACAAAAGTGATTGAAACCTCTGCTAACTTAGGCAGGGCCATTATCGGTCTTAATTTGTTTTGGGACCCCCATGTAAGCAAAAGCCTGTAAACAGTGGCTCTTAACATCTTTTACTTTTTCACCAGAGTGGGCAGAGGCTAATATCAGGTGGGAAAAAGTATCTACAGAAGCATGAACAAATTGTAATTTGCCAAAGGATGGCACATGTGTTACATATATTTGCCAAATGTGGTTAGGCAAAAGTCCTCAAGCATTGACCCACAGGTGAGGTACAGAAAGAAATTCTACACAAAGAGGGCAATCCTTAACTATTTGAACAGCCTGTTCTTTGGTAATCCCAGTATGAAAGCACAAAGACCCTGCACTAAGATGAAAGCGCTTGTGCAGGGATTGTGCTTTAGTGAGACCTTGTAAAACCACACCAATATGAGCATACCTGTCAGCCATGCGATTTCCTTCACTGAGGGGCCCTGGAAAAGGGGTGTGGGACCTAAGATGTCCCACAAATATAGGTTTACTCCATTGCCATAGCAGACCTTGTACCTGTAATAAACTTTCTTGTATCTTAGAGATGGGAGCAACATAGGCAGCAGTCTCTAAGGGTTGGATAATATGAACAACATATTGACTATCAGTATAAATGTTTAATGCTTCCATAGGGAAGAGTTGTAGAGCCAAGGTCAGGCTGAGATTTCAGCCATTTGGGCAGAAGTTGTAGGAATTTTGGCTGTCTTAATGATCGGATAAGACATGACTACAGCTGTACCTTTAGAGGAACCATCTGTGAAAACCACTTGCCCCTTAGAAATAGGGCAAGGGACCACAATTTTTGGGAAGATGAAAGAATTCATTTTTAAAAAAGAAACCAAATTGTTGGATGGGTAATGATTATCAAAACAACTCTGAGTAACAGAGAGAAAAATGGCCCAGTCACAATTATTATTTTGTATCCATTCTATTTGTTGACATGACAAAGGCGTTAACAACCTGATCTGGCTCTTTACCAATGGTTTGTAAGGCAATTTTTTGTGCTTTAAACAGCAGTGCAACTATAGCTAGGGGATAGAATACCACAGATTTAGAAGGGGAAGCTCTAGATTGAACCCAAAGAATGGGACTGTCTTGCCAAAAAACTCCCATAGGGGCATGAGCAGAACAAAACCCTAGCAATTTTAGAGGCAGGGCATAGTCTATATAATCCAAATGAGCCACTTCCAAGGCTTTTTTAATCAAATGAATACACTCACGTCCTGCTGTAGTGAGGACTCTGGGAGAGTTGGGATCTGAATCACCTTGTAATATATCAAAAAGAGGTTTAAGTTGCCTGGTGGTAATTTTTAAGCTAGGTCTGATCCAATTGATATCTCCCAGAAGCTTTTGAAAGTCATTTAATGTCTTAAGTGTGTCCAGGCAAAGACTGAGCTTTTGAGGGTGCATCCCTTTATGAAGCAAGCGGTGTGCTAGATAATGATATGGAAACTCCTTCTGTACCTTCTCTGGTGCTAATTGTAAGCCAGCTAACCCTAAGGTGGTCTGAAGATCCCCAAAGGCAGACAGTAAAAGCTTTTCTTTGGCGCAGCCAACAGTAAATCATCCATATAATGAATTATATATAATAGAGGATATTTTTGTCTGACTGGTTCTATAGCCTGAGAAACATAAATTTGGCACATAGGCAAGGCTGTTAGCCATGCCTTGGGGCAAAACTACCCACTGATATCTCTTATAAGGCTCTCTTTAGTTCAAAGACGGAACACTGAAAGCAAAACGCTGACAATCAGCAGGGTGTAAAGGAATAATAAAAAAAACAATCCTTTAAATCTATCACAAGTAGGTGCCAGTCTTTAGGGATGGCCACAGGGGTTGGCAGCCCTGGCTAGGTGGCACCCATGAGCATCAGGGTCTTATTAACCCATCTCAGATCTTTTAATAGCCTCCACTTACCTGATTTTTTCTTAATAACAAATATGGAGCTATTCCAGGGAGAGGTTGAGGGGACAATATGACCAGCATCGAGTTGTTCCTGAACCAAAGAAAGAGCAGCCTCCAACTTCACTTTGGAGAGGGGCCATTGTTCTACCCATACAGGTTCATCATTTCTCCAAGTGATAGGAATTGGAGGTATTTGAGGCTGTGAAACAATGGCCCCCACTAAAATGTCCTAATCTTCTCCGGTCTCCAGGAGATCTCTGCACTGGGAGTTTATCAGACACAGACAGGGGATCTCCTTGTAAACTCTTTCCAATACATTTGCCTGGGCAATAGCCTTGCTCCTTAAGCATATGTTGTACAGGGGGTGTGGTCAGGATGTCCTCCATGGCCTTTAAGATATCTCTGCCACAGAGATTGGTTGGAATGTGAGGCAAGATAAAGGGCTGAAATATACCAGAGTGTCGCTCACCATCTTTTCAAGTTAATAGATGGGAACTTTTACTAGGTGACTTTGCTATGCCCATGCCCTCTAAACTGCTATGTGACTCTTGCATGGACCAAACCTGTGGCCAATGATTAAGAGAAATGACAGATGTGTCTGTACCTGAGTCTAAAAGACCATGAAAGGCCCACCCCTCAATTGTTAGGGTCATCATTGGTCTGGACGCCATAGTGGACAACCAACAAGCCATAGGTCCTGTAGATCCAAACCCCACTTCTCCTCTTACAGGCTTAAGGAAGGGATTATTAGTTGTAAACTTAGGGGACAAAATTAATTGAGCAATTCTAGCTACTTGGGGTATAACAGTGACTCCCTTGCCAGCTTCTACCATAATTTTGATCTCTCCTTCTGTATCTTCATCAATAACTCCCGGAATGACTTTAACTCCTTTAAGTAGAGCACTACTCCTCCCTAAAATCAGCCCAATTGAGCCTGGTGGTAAAGGGCCCTTGACTCCCATGCCCATCTGAGGAGTCAAAATTGCTCTGGTGGAGGAACAGAGGTCCAGTCCTGAGCTACCTGGGGTACCTCTGACAAGGTCCTGGATACAAAGCAGTTCCTCTGAGGTAGGACCTGAATGGGAGGGACAGGTGTATCTAGGGCTCAGTTCACCTGGGAGTAAGGGGTCCGGAGCAGACACCAATTCCTGTTAACTGAAGGTGGCAGAGTGTAGCCCTATGCAGCAGTCTTAGATCAACAATTTCTGGCCCAATGATATCCTCTTTTACAGAAAGGGCAAAGACTTGGCTCTGAATGAGGTAGTGCAACAGAGTCCTTAGCAGGACAATTTTTCTGAAAGTGGCCTGTTTGCTTGCATCTGAAGCATATCTTAGGTCTGGCCCCCTCATTGATAGTTCTATTGTCTCTGCATATCAGCAGCAATAACTTGTCCCATAATATGATGTCCATCTATATCTCTACAAATGTGAATATAATCATTGAGGCTCCTGGTTTTGTGAGACCGTAAAGCATCCTTACAGTATTTGTTAGCGTTTTCAAAAGCTAATTGTCTTACTAAAGGCATAGCATTTTCAGTATTCCCAAATGTACGACCTGCAAGTTGTAGGAGCTTGTCTACAAACTCAGAATAGGGTTCAGATGGTCCCTGTAGGATCTTAGAAAGTTGGTCTCCTGTAGCCTTATTAGGCAAGGCTTTCCATGCACGGCCAGCGGCTGCTGAGATCTGTGCATAAAGAGCTGGGTCATAAAGAATTTGCCGGCCTAGAGTTGCATAGGCTCCTGTGCCAGTAAGCATTTCTAAATTCCTATCAAGAAAACCGGGAACCACGTTACTCTGCTCCATCTGGTTACACAGTTCTTGGTATTCACCCCTCCAGATCAAATAATCTCCCACCAGACAGCATAGCATGACATAATTAGTTGCCAATCACTGGTGGTACAATTTAAGGCCTGCCTGGTTCTAGAGCCGCATCAGTCCCAAATAAACACACAGGAGGCAATATTAATTATGAAGCTGTTGGCCTTGCTTGTTTCTTACTGGCTAGCTCTGACTTAAGTAATTACCCCATAATTGTTAATCTAAGTATGTCTCTTACTGGAGAAGTTTCCGGGCTTCCTACCCCATGGCATTACATCTCAACTCTCTGTGTTCCTCCTTCCCAGAGTCCTCCTGAACTCCTAGTCCCACCTATCTAGATTCCTATTGGCTCAACAGTGCTTTATTGACAAAGGACTTCCCCAACATCTCCTACTTTCTGTTTAAACAAAAAGGTCTTAACTTTAACACAGTCAAATTGTATATAACAGAACAGTTATCAAATAAGAACATAGTTACAATATTTTAGCAAGATTTAAAGAAAATATCATCCATCCCATCCTTGTGAGTCCAAAGTTCTATATGTAGCTTATCTTTTATCATAACTAAGGAAAACTATAATTATAACTATCTGTCTTCAACTCCATCAAAGACCACAGAAGGATAATATGTAAACACTAGGATTGACAGAGATATCTTCCTTCCTGGACAGTCACCCAAAGTTCCTCTATAATGTTGGGGCATCCATCTTCAGCTCATAGACCACAATGTGTCCAGAAGATTTCTCAGCAAAGCAGGAAATTTCAAAACTGTCCATCTGCATTGGCAGTCTGTCAGTCATTTCTCTGTGTCCTGTAGAAAGTTTCATAGACTCATCCATGAAGCAGGAACCCTGTATGACTGAGTTCAGCAGTCACTTTTCTGTGGGTCCTGTATTTCAGTTTATACAGCAACAGTCAAACAATCTAGGCAGTTTCTTGACCAAATTGCTAATCTTGCCATGTTGAAAGCAAACTCCATAACAAGTTTCTTTGATGTCCATCTTTCTCTCAGATGTAATTGGTGCTGCCAGGAGCAGACATTTCTCATTGTCAAGAAAAACGCTAAACCATTTTAAATGCCATTTTCTGAAGGTCTTTGAAAGGTTTGAAGACTATCTATCTGTCTCAAATACATCTCTATCTACCTAGAAAACCTAACTTACCCAACTATAAGTTCTGACTATTATAAGTAACTATCTATAATCTGTATTTAATTATGCATTACATTTGAAAAGATCAGTATAAGCACAATACTTAATCAAGAGGAGAAATATACACATCACAAAATTGACGTTGAATTTGTATCAATAAATGAAAAACCATACCCATAACATAATTCCACTTTATATCATTAAAAGTAATTGGCTGTGATCATTAGGTTATCTGTTCTTGATTTAATTTTGGCAAGTCCTAGCTATCTAGAAAATTGTCCATTTCCTTTAAATTTTGGAATTTTGTGGAGTACAGGTTTGCAAAGTATGACCTGATGATTCTCTGTATTTCCACAATTTCCATTGTGCTCCTTTTCATATCTTATTTTTTAATTTGCATGTTCACAATGGGTTTTTGGTAAGCATGGATAACGGTTAGTCTATCTTGTTGATTTTATCAAGGAACTTACTCTTCTTTATATTGAATTTTTGTATTGTTTTCATAGTTTATATACTTTAATAATTACAGCCCTCTGTTTGATCATTTATTGGCATATACTCCTCTTGGGTGAGTTTTCTTCTTTGTGTTCTAGAGCTTTCAGTTGTATTGTTAATTCTCTAATGTAACTACTCTCCAGTTTCTTCATGTGAGCACTTTGTGCTATGAAGCTTCCTCTGAGCACTGTTTTCAAAGTGTCCCATAAGTTTGGGTATGTTGTGTCTTCATTCTCATTGAATTCTATGAAGTCTTTCATTTTATTTTTAATATCTTCTTTGACCCACAATGGAGCCATTGTGCATTATTCAATTTCTATGAGTTTGTAAGGTTTCTGCAATTTGTGTTGTTGTTGAATTCTAATTTTTTAAGCATGGTGGTCTGATAATGTGCATGGAGTTATTCCAATTTTTTGTAGCTGATGAGGTTTGATATGTTGTCAAGTAAGTGGTCGATTTTTGAGAAGGTTCTATGTGGTGGTGAGAAGAAGTTATATTCTTTTATAATCTGGATGGAATGTTCTATAGATGTCTGTTAATACCAATTAGGTCATAACTTCTATTAGACCCTTTGCTTCTTTGTTGAGTTTCCATCTGGTACTCCTGTCTAGTGGAGAGAGTGGGGTGTTGAAGTCTCCTACTATAAATGTGTGGTGCTTTGTATGCGATTTAAGTTTTAATAATGTTTCTTTTACAAACGGGGATGCCTTTGTATTTGGGGTATACATGTTCAGAACTGAAACTTAATCTTGGTGGATTTCACCTGTGATGAGTATGTAATGATCTCCATCAAGTATTTCGATTGATTTTATTTTAAAGTCTAATTTGTTAGATATTAGGATTGCTACCCCTAGTTGTTCCTTGGGTACATTTGATTGGAAAATCTTTCCCCAACCTTTAACTCACAGATAATGTCTGTCTTTGAGGGTGAGGTGTGTTTCTTGTATGCAGCAAAAGGATGGGTTCTGTCTTCGAATCCATTCTGTTAGCCTGTGCTTTTTATGGGTGAGTTAAGGCCATTAATATTGAGGGATATTAATGATCATTGATTGCTCATTCTTCTTTGATTTGGAATGGTTGCTGGTGGTGGAATTATGTGTGGAATTCCACCCCTTTTTTTCTCTTGGCTGTTGGTAAATTGCCTATATTTTTCTGGTTGTAGTTAACTTCCTTCGGTTCGAGTTTTCCTTCCAAAATTTTCTGTAGGGCTGGGTTAGTGAATATGTATTGCTTGAATCTAGTTTTGTCATGGAATATCTTTTTTCTCCATCTATAGTGATTGAGAGCTTTGCCAGGTATAGTAGTCTCGGCTGGCATCCATGGTCTCTTAGTGTTGGTAGAATATCTATCCCAGGTCCTTCTGGCTTTCATACTTTCCATGGAGAAGTTAGGTGTAATTCTGATAGGTTTGCCTTTATATGTTACTTGTCCTTTTTCCTTAGCTGCTCTTAATATTCTTTCTTTATTCTGTATAATTGGTGTCTTGATGTCTGACTGGGATCTGTGAACTTCCATTAGCTCAGGTGAACTGTTTCTGTGGGTTTCTCCATCATGGCCTTGACCCCATTCCTCATCAACTCTCCCTCTCTACAACTGGATTCCAGGAGTTCATTGACAAGCTCAGTGCTTGACTGTGAATCACTGCTTCTTCTTCAATCAGCTGCTGTATGAAGTCTCTATGATGGTATTTAGAATAGACTTCCATCTCATTATAGGGTAGAGGCATTTATGGTAGCATCTCCACTATTGCTTAAATTCTTAGTTGGGGTCAACCTTGTGCATCCCTGGGCATTTCTCTAGTGCCAGATTTCTTTTTACATATAAAGGCTCCCTCAATTATGGTATGTCTTTTCTTGCTCTCCTTCTCTACTGTTCCCCCAACTAGATTTTCCTGATTCTTTATGTTCTCCTCTCCCCTTTCTCCCCTCTTCTTTTGACCACCTCCCTCTCCACTTCCCCATGCTCCCAATGTGCTCAGGGTAATTCCTTAGTGCTTGACAGCTTGAGATATTCATGGAATATGAACCTTTGTGAATCCATGAATGGACCCAGTTATTCTGTGTCAACCTGTACGTCACTATGGAGCCATATTATCTCATACTAGCTAAAGATTCTCTAGAATTGTTGGGTCATATCATGCCCATCATAACATCCTACTTCCTTTTATGTATCCACATGCCTACACCTCTGTGTGTATGTTTGTGGGTTGTTGCTAGAGATGAGATTTCCATCCAGAATTCTCAACTAGGCACAGAGTTATTTCCCTGATATCTTTTTTTGTCCATCTAGATCTGGTTGAAGAACCAATGCTCTATGCACAAATGGAAGAATCCCAAGGATGTTCCTGAGCATGGCCAGAGAGAAGTGGAAATTTTAAAGAAGTTTTTCACTCAATGCATTCATAATTTCACCTGTTCTGACTTGTGTCTGCCAATGTAAAGTCCATTTCTCCAGGCAAGTCCACTGCGGACTCTGTTCCCAAACTTAACTCCAGTCTGGAATCTCTTCTTCATGAGAGTCCTTACTGTAAGTCTGTCACATATAGTCCAAAAGAGGAGCTGCAAGGTGCTCAAACCAAATCAAGAGTTGCAATCCATGGTCCATACATGGTAGGTGAAACCCAGACTGAGCCAGCAGTGATTGAATGTCCAGCCTCATTGGAAGCAGCATCCAGTTCATAGCAAGTTGAAAACCAAGGAAATTATATAAAATACTAATACCCAACTTCTGTGCAGGTCTGGCAATGGATACCTGAGGATATAAACACTTTTGCTGATTCACAGATTTGGAGTTATATCTTGACTCCAGAATATCTCTCACCCTGGACAAGTGGGGTTTGCTTATCTACCACTGCCTCTGCCATTGTAGTTGATGAGATTCCCAGCCCATCCAGGGTGAAGAACTCCTAGTGAAATGGAGAAGCTTCTGTAAGGCAAAGGACACAGTCAGCAAGACAATCCAGAGCTGTTGAAAGCACAACTGACTCACAGTCAAGGAGCAAGTATATTCTAACTGGTTATGTCAAGTTTGATTGTTACCCCTGAGAGGCAAGCTGTTTTTGAAGGAAAGCAGAACAGTAGTGGATCTGGGTGAAAGGTGAGATAGGGCAAAGAAACGAGGAGGAGAGAAGGAGAGGAAACTACAGTCATGATGCAGATGAGAGAAGAATGAATAAAATAAATAATTCTTCATGGAGATTTGGTTTCTATTTGCTTCCCCACTTCCTGTTTTGCTTTTGCTTTGGTGCCTCTAGAGTGCTGAGATTCAAGTTGTATGATAACTGCTTATGTTACTGTGAACATTTTATGCCTAACTATTCATCATGTATCATTTTCAATTAAATAAATTGCATTTAAAGTAAAATTTAATTTAATATTACTACTTAGCATTGCAAAACATCAACACTTTAAAAAATAGGAATAGGCTGGGTGGTTGCAGGATACACCTTTCATCCCAGCACTTGAGAGGCAGAGGAAGGTGTGATTATGTTCGAATGAGGCCAGCGCAGTCTACATAGTGAATGCTTAGACAGACTTCAAAGCTGTACAGAAGAACATGTCTTGAATACAAATACTAGGAGTACAGATGGCAGTCTATGAATATTGCATGCTCTGGGGCAGGAGTAACGGCTCAGCTAGACAGACAACTTCTTTTTTGTTGTTGTTGCTTTTTCGAGGCAGGTTTTCTCTACATTGTTTTGGAGGCTATACTGAAACTTGCTCTGTATACCAGGCTGTCATCGAA
Organism: Mesocricetus auratus; assembly: GCF_017639785.1. Lineage (NCBI taxonomy): Eukaryota > Metazoa > Chordata > Mammalia > Rodentia > Cricetidae > Mesocricetus > Mesocricetus auratus. The sequence continues at coordinate 11,950 of NW_024430209.1, forward strand.
CTCACAGATGTCCCCGTGCCTCTGCCTCCCAGGTGCTAGGATTAAAGGCATGAACCACCTATGTCTGTCTAGACAGAGAAATTCTTGCTTTGCAAGGGAAGGATGGTTCAGTTTGCAGCTCCCACTAGCTGGCAAACAATTCATTTCACAACCCAGCCCATAGGCATCCAAGTCCATCTTCTGGTCTTTGAGGACCCTACACATGTACATCTTGTACACACACTTGCACTGGCAAAAATTTTATGCACAGAACAAAAGAACAGGTTACATGTTGACTTGAAGCCTGGATGCCATAAATGCCTGTATCTCTAGGTCCTAGGACTCAGAAACTCTTTTCATGGCTATGGGCCTCCACAAGTATGATGCAGACATACATAGATAGAAATGTTAATGGAAATTAACCAGTGATAAAAATGACTTAAGCTCAGGATGTTAGCAACTCCCTTTCTTCCCAGGGTTTGTGCCTGAAACAAACTAAAATCAACACACACCATTAACCCGAGCATGTGGATGGCAGAAGCAAGAGGAGCTCTAAGAGCTTTTGACCAACTTGCTTTTGAAAGTGAGTTGTAGTATCACTACAGCTATGTAGAGTCATACTGTCTCAAATATCTCCCTCTTTCTCTTTTTTCCATCTGTCTTTTCTTCTTAAGAATGGCTGGAGAAATGTCTCAGTAGTTAAGTGCACTGGCTGTTCTTCTTGGGGACCTGGGTTCAATTCACAGTAACCACATGGCAGCTTACACCTGTCTGTAACTCTAAGATGTGAAAACGTTAAAGAGACATACATGCCTGCAAAGTACCAATGCAATTGAAATGAAAAGAAATTTTAAAAATCTGGGCATTGGTGTCACACTCCTTTAATCCAAGGACTTGGGAGGCAGAGGCAGGCAGATCTCTGTGAGTCTCAGGCCAGCCTGGTCTACAGAGCAAGTTACAGAATTGACTCCAACCACACAAATAAGCAAAACAGATTCGTGGTCAAGCTATGTCATTCTTATAGCCTGGAATTCAGACTTATCCTTCCTCCCAAGTGCTGGGAATAAAGGCGTGGTCCACCAAGTCCAGTTTGAGTACTTTCTATACTATTTCAAAATATTTTAATTCATTAAAGTCCCAAAAATGGGGCATCATGATGAACAGTCAGTCCTAAGTCCTGCAGGGCATATTGTTTTAAGTGTGCATTTCATAGAAATCTATATGAAGAATTAGGATCAGTGGAAATGGGGTAATTACTTAAGTCAGAGCAAGCTAGTAAGAAACAAGCAAGGCCAACAACTTCATAGTTAAGGCCAGTTTTGGATACCTGAGGTAATACCTTAAAAAATGTTGATGGGCAATGGTGGGATAAGCATTTAATATCCTCACTTATAAGGAACAGACATGCACATCTCAATGTTCAAATCCAGTCTGGTCTACAGTGTAGGTACCAGGACACCCAAGGCCGGTCAGAGAATCCCTTTCTTTAGAAATAGGAATGATGCATAAGTTCCTAAGTACGTATTGTGCTAATCTATAACACCATTGAACACTAGACTGACAGCAAGGAAACCAACATGGCACCTATCCAGAATCCCTGAATGTGGCTATCAGCTAGGAGGACTGGGCAGTGTATGGGGCTTCTGGTAATGGATAAGTATTTATCCCTAGTGTACAAATGGTCTTAGGGAGCCCATTCTACATAGAGGGATACTCTCTCAGCCTGAACAGATGGAGGAGGGCCTAAGTCCTGCTGCAAATGATGTGACAGACTTTGAAGATTCCCACATTGAGGGCCTCATGCTCCCTGGGGAGCAGAAACAGGATGAGATATGGGGTTGGTGGGGAACAGGGGAGGAATGGAGGGAAAGGGATATGGCATTGACATGAAAAACTAGATTGTTTCTAATTTAAATTAAAAAATTGTATAAAAACAAGGAATGTGGGAAAGGTATCAATAGATATAATGTTGATTCCATCTTTTGAAACACAAATGTTCTTCTGTCTATCTTATAATATAAGCAGTTGCAGGACTAGTGGTTCCCTAGATGGAAAAGAAGCAGGATAATATGACCACCTAGCATGCAACATCTCCAGAT
>NW_024430210.1:0-23141 GCF_017639785.1 Mesocricetus auratus
AAAATCCATATATGAGAGAGTACATGCCATGTTTCTCTTTTTGTGACTGGGTTACCTCACTCAGGATGGTTTCTTCTAGTGTCATCCATTTGCCTGCGAATCTCATTATTCCATTATTTTTTTCTGCTGAATAGTACTCCATTGTGTAGATGTACCACATTTTCTCTATACACTCTTCGGTTGAGGGACATCTAGGTTGCTTCCAAGTTCTGGCTATTAAAAATAAAGCTGCTATGAACATAGTGGAACAGACACCCTTGTTGTATGAATGGGCATCTTTCTGATATATGCCTAAGAGTGGAGTTGCTGGGTCTTGTGGTAGGTTTATTCCCATTTTTCTGAGGAATCTCCATACTGATTTCCAAAGTGGCTGAACCAGTTGGCACTCCCACCAGCAATGGAGGAGTGTCCCCCTTTCACCACATCCTCTCCAGCATAAATTGTCATTGGTGTTTTTGATTTTAGCCATTCTGACAGGAGTGAGATGGTATCTCAGAGTTGCTTTGATTTGCATTTCCAGGATGGCTAAGGATGTTGAGCACTTTCTCAAGTGCCTCTCAGCCATTTTAGACTCCTCTATTGAAAACTTTCTATTTAGTTCTGCAGCCCACTTTTTAATAGGGTCCTTGGTGTTTTGGAGACTTGCTTCTTGAGTTCTTTGTAAATTTTGGAGATCAACCCTCTGTCAGATGTGGAATTAGTGAATATTTTTTCCCATTCTGTGGGCTGCCATTTTGTCTTGCTGACTGTGGCCTTTGCCTTACAGAAGCTTCTCAGTTTCAGTAGGTCCCATTTATTAATTATTGATCTCACTGTCTGTGCTACTGGTGTTATGTTCAGGAAGCTGTCTCCTGTACCAATTCGTTCAAGGGTGCCACCCACTTTCTCTTCTAAGAGGTTCAGTGTGGCTGGATTTATGTTGAGGTCTTTGATCCATTTGGACTTCAGTTTTTTGCATGGCGATAAACATGGATCGATCCGCATTCTTCTACATGCCAGTCTCCAATTATGCCAGCACCATTTGTTGAAGATGCTTTCTTTATTCCATTGTATATTCTTAGGTTCTTTGTCAAAGATCAGATGTTCATACTGTGTGGGTTAATACCCGGGTTTTCAATTCGATTCCATTGGTCTACCTGTCTATTTTTGTGCCAATACCAAGCTGTTTTCAGGACTATAGCTCTGTAATAGAGCTTGAGGTCAGGGATGGTGATGCCTCCGGACGTTGCCTTGTTGAACAGGGTTGTTTTGGCTATCCTGGGTCTTTTGTTTTTCCATACAAAATGGACTATTCTTCTTTCAAGGTCTGTGAAGAATTGTGCTGGGATTTTAATGGGGATTGCATTGAATCTGTAGATTGCTTTTGGCAGGATTGCCATTTTTACTACATTGATCCTACCTATCCAAGAGCATGAGGGATCTTTCCATTTTCTGAGGGCTTCTTTAATTTTCTTCTTTAAAGAGTCAAAGTTCTTACGATACAGGTCTTTCACTTGTTTGGTTAGCGTTACCACAAGGTATTTTATGTTGTTTGTGGCAATTGTAAAGGGTGATGTTTCTCTGATTTCTCTTTCAGCCCTTTTATCATCTGTATATAGTAGGGCTACTGATTTTCTTGAGTTGATCTTGTAGCCTGCCACTTTGCTGAAGGTGTTAATCAGCTGTAAGAGTTCCCTAGTAGAGTTCTTTGGGTCATTGATGTAAACTATCATATCGTCTGCAAAAAGTGAAAGTTTGACCTCTTCCTTCCCAATTTGTATCCCCTTGATCCCCCTTTGTTGTCGTATGGCAATAGCTAGAACTTCAAATACCATGTTGAAAAGGTATGGAGAGAGTGGACAGCCTTGTTTTGTTCCTGATTTTAGAGGAATTGCGTTGAGTTTCTGTCCATTTAGTTTGATGTTGGCTGTTGGCTTACTGTATATGGCTTTTATTATGTTTAAGTATGTCCCTGTTATCCCAGATCTCTCCAAGACCTTTATCATGAAGGGGTGTTGGATTTTGTCAAAGGCTTTTTTAGCATCTAGTGAGATGATCATGTGATTTTTCTTTTTCAGCTTGTTTATATGGTGGATTATGTTGATGGATTTTCGTATGTTGAACCATCCCTGCATCCCTGGGGTGAAACCTACTTGATCGTGGTGAATGATTGTTTTGATGTGTTCTTGGATCCGATTTGCCAGTATTTTATTGAGTATTTTTGCATCAATGTTCATGAGGGATAATGGTCTGAAGTTCTCTTTCTTAATTGTATCTTTGTGTGGCTTGGGGATCAAGGTTATTGAAGCCTCATAGAAAGAGTTTGGCAAAGACCCTTCTCCTTCTATTGTGTGGAACACTTTGAGAAGAATTGGTATAAGCTGTTCTTTGAATTTCTGGTAGAATTCTGCACTGAGGCCATCTGGACCTGGCCTTTTTTTGGTTGGGAGATTTTGATGACAGCTTCTATTTCCATAGGGGTTATAGGTCTATTTCAGTTGCTTATCTGTTCTTGATTTAGTTTTGACAAATGATAGCTGTCCAGGAAGTCATCCATTTCCTTTAAATTTCGAATTTTGTGGAGTACAGGTTTTCAAAGTATGACCTAATGATTCTCTGGATTTCCTCAGAGTCTGTTGTTATGTCCCCCTTTTCATTTCTGATTTTGTTAATTTGTATGTTCACTCTCTGCTGTTTGGTAAGTTTGGACAAAGGTTTGTCTATCTTGTTGATTTTCTCAAAGAACCAACTCTTCGTTGCATTGACTAAAAGAGTCATGAAACCCGAGAGCTAAGTAAAAAACTTTATACATACAAAGCACACACACACACACACACACACACACACATACACACACTTATAGCTGTAGCTCACAATCTGGGGTCAGAAGAGTGTTACTTTTTTACTCCTTTTTTAAAGTAAAAATAATCTTTATGGAAAAAAACACTAATTTTCTATTATAAAGGAATCATTAGAAGTTTTAAAAGGCTTCATTTACAAGGTAAATTGGTTGAAAGACTATTAAAACAGTGTAAATTCTTTGTAACTCAGCAGAACCTAAATGAAGTAAACTCTGCTATTCTGTGCTCTGCAATGTGGCTATACTGCTCCCAGCCACACAACCTGCTCCTTCTCTTTTTCTGTTTCTATGAGCCAGAGTTCCTCTATAGAATTGCACCACCATGCCTACCTCCAATCAGAACACTTCTGAAAGTGAAAGGATATTAGATACTTTACAACAATAAACATACAATTCATAAAACCAGGCAAAGTGGTGAATGCACACCTTTAGTCCCAGTTACTCAGAGTTGAGGAAAAAGTCATTTGTCCCCAAGGGTTTGTAGGCAATACAACAACTCCTTTACCCCACTCCCCACCAAAGGGAGATACTGATGCTAAATGTCCCAGTGGTAAGGTAATGTGGGAATCTGTGTTCCCTGGTGTGCCTTGATTCCTCAAAGGCAAGAAAACTGACTGGCACAAGCACCCAGGTATAAAGGGAAGCCTTTTTCTTGAGAGAAGCCTTCCCATCAGCCTGGCTCCAGAGCCACATCAGTCCCAAATAAACACACAGGAGGCTATATTAATTATGAAGATGTTGGCCTTGTTTGTTTCTTACTGGCTAGCTCTTACTTAAGTAATTATCCCATAATTGTTAATCTAAGTATATCTCTTACCGGAGAATAGTTCCAGGCTTCCTACCCCATGGCGTTACATCTTGACTCTTTGTGTTTCTCCTTCCCAGAGTTCTCCTGGACTCCTAGTCCCACCTATCTTGGTTGCCTATTGGCCCAACAGTGCTTTATTGAAATATACATAGGACTTCCCCCATCACCAAGGGACATATGATTAGCACTATTAAAGAGTAAACAGTCTATAGTTCATCGTGTTGTGTTCCATTCTTCATGCCCTACCCCACCTCACTGGTAGATATTGAACTTAGGGGCTTTGTGCACGCTAAGCAAGGGCTCTGGCACTGAGCTTTACTCCCAGCCCTCTTTTGTGTTAGGACAGGGTCTCGATGGTCTTTACTAATTCCATAGACCAGGCAGACCTTAAATTTATAGCTTGGCTCTGTCTCCCAAGTATTTGGGATTACCTGCCTGGCTTAGAGTTGGGTTTTAATATTAAGAATCTCTCCTTCCATGAGACACTTAACCACACAGCGACCACAATAGATGAGATGAAATTTCAATGGGTGTTAAGTCTCTTGTCAAGCACCTCTTCCCAATTCTAATTCTGGCTTCTAATGAGTCCCTACAATACATCTTCCAGTAGATCTTAAAAGGGCTATTTCTGTTCTCCAGATCTCAGTGTCTTTTAAAAAAATAACCAGACTGGGGCTGGAGAGATGACTTAGTTAAGAGTATATGTTGCTCTTGCAGAGACCCAGGGTTCCCAGTCCAGAACACATGTGACAGCTCACAACATCCATAACTCCAACTTCAGGGGGGTCAGATGCCTTCCATCTCTGCAGGCTCCAGGCAATTACATGATATATGTATATGTATATATATATTTATATATGTATATGTATATGTACACATGAATGATGTATACATATATATATATATATGGAGGCAGAGCACACACATAAAAATATAATAATACAAAGGGAAGATGCTGAGGCTGGGGGTAAACAGGGATTCTAGAACCCACAGAGATCCAACTCTGCCAAGTCTCTGAAGTCAAAACAAGGGTGTTCTGAAAACAGCATAAGCGAAACTCCTAAGTACATTTGCCAGCACAGAGAGGATACAGCATGGATGTCATCTGGACTACCCCAGACATCATCGGCGTGGGACCGCTCTCATTCAGCTCCACGTGGGGGCGATCTTCTCAGGCACTTCACCTGTGTGGTTCTTGTCACACTCTCCTGCCCCATAGCAAGGGCCTGTGACACGCATATCACCAGGAGATCTGAGTGGAGGAGACACAAGAGTCCGGGATGAGCACATCGTACGGCACACTCTGATGGAGCACCAGGTGCGGGTCATCCCCAAACACCCCACACACCTACCTCCAGCTGGGGTCCCACTAGGATCACAAGTGTCCAGAGCTGGATGCGAATGCAAGCTGCCTGCCGACATACACCGGGGTGGCAGGAGAGAGGGTGGCAGCGTGACAGCAGCTTGCACACAGGCACACACAGAGCACACATCAGGCAGGGAGGCTAGCAATTTCAAGTGTGTGAGCAAGGGCAGTGAACGTGGTGGAGGCAGCGGCAGAGGCTGCAGGGGAAGCAGCAGCGGCGTGGGTGGGGGCAGGATGAGCTCCCCGGTGCATCAGGCCCCTTGGAGGTAAACACCAAGGTGGAGGTCCTCGGGAAGCAGAAGAGCGTAAAGCTTTTTGACTTCTGATAAGAAGAAAAATTGGCATCTTGCCTACTAGGACACATTGTTCCAGGAGGACATAACTTTGGATGAACAGAAAGAATTCCTGTTTTAAAGTACAACACACTGACACTCAAACCCACAAGTCTATAGCCACTCAGTTTCCTATTACTCTTCAGATGGGATGATACCATTCATCAGTGCAGGGTAAGCTGGGACAAGGCCCATGGAGCCGTACATGTCTTCCCCTGGGAATGCACTACATCAAGATCAGTCTTCTGATTCTCATCTTCTACCACAGAGATACTTCATGGATTCAAACTTAGCATCATGTCCATAATGTGCACAGATGAGGCCCCTGGATTTCCTGACCTGTAGGGAGACCTATATGAGTAACAGAGTTGCATCCCATAAGGAAGGTGTCCTAGAAAACAATGTAGATCCACACTCACCAGTGCTCCCTGGATGACATCTACAGGGCCATGGTGATCCATCTTTCCTTCTTATCCTTATTCCATCCATTCTGCACTGGGAATTTTGTCATCCATACCTTCTGGTCGTGTGGAGTCAGGTTTTGAACTCAGAACCAGGAATACTACTATACACTGGAACATTGGAACAGAATGATGTAATATACACGAATGAAAAGTGTGGACCCTTATTCAGCACCGAAGTTTGCTGCTGTGCCAAAGCTCTTCTCCTGGTTCCTCCCTTCTAAAACTATGGCCACTTTAGTCAAACTCCCTCCCCTTCCTTCCCACGCTTTCACATTCCAAGCTATATTTTCTAGTTGTAATTCAAGTGTCCATGCATTTATATAAGAGAAAATGGAATTGGAATTATGTATATAGACATCCTAAGTTCCTGTCCCTCTGAGTGGTTACAACCTCTCAATTTAAAAGCATATTAAAATAACACAGGCAAAACACAGTGGAGTAGTGCATCTGATTGGACCAATCAAATGGGCTCCCTATAGGACTCTTCTTTCTTTAGTTTGAAGCTCTTGGCACAAATATTCAGGGCTTACTTGGGGTGGGTAGGCAGCAGGAGCATTACACTGCATGACAAAATAGCTTCATCAGCTTCCAGCCACTGAATGTCCCTGAACCACAGGTTATAAGTACAGCCTGGGACTTGTCACTGGGCATGTCTTCTCTGTGGATTGTTAATCTGTGAAAAGGCCCATGTTTAGAAAGCCTAAGAATTTCCCATTCAGAAGTTGCACAGAGGAGGAGAAATCATCAGATCTTCAGAGAGACTATCCACTGAATTCATATGCAGGGCAATGCCCCCTGTAGCAGGTTGATGATGGCAGCTATAGTGGATTTCCTTCTGGGACTGTGTCAAGTGAACAGGGCAAAACCTACAGGCTAGACAACCTGCAGCATTATGTTTCTTCAGCATCCCTTCATTCTGATTGGAGGAGATGGTTCCCAGGCTCTCCTCTTCAAGGGGAGAGGCAGACTAAGAAGAGTGGCAAGGATGATATTTAGTCAGGGTTTTCTTGCAGATGGCAATCCCCAGAGCTCAGTTTGTATTTTAGGATTATAGATTGTTGCCTGTGTTTAAGGGACCACACTCTGTGTTCACAGGTATATCTATTGCTGTACACAATCTTTATGACACTGGTAGGGTTTCCTTAGTGTCAGGTAGTGCATGTTCTTGAATATGGCCTAGTAAATGCTGTTCCACAAGCTGACATAATGTTACCCTGTACCAGATGTGGACAGAGTGTAATTCCTCTGTGATAATGAGACAGATTGTGATCAAATGGTAGGGAGTGGAGCACACGGTGGTGCTGATGATCCTTGGAATAGCCTCAATGGTGGTTTCTACTAGAAGAAAGTGCCCATGGCAGGAAATTTAGGAAGATTCCCAAACTCCACATATCACCTGACTGTCCATCATATAGTTTCATTGTCAAGATCCCCAGGCCTGAATAGAGAAAAGGTTCTCAGATCTCCTTCAACATCTGTCTCTCTGCACACTGAGTTGCCACAGGAAAATCATAATCCTTGAAAAAAAGAAAAAAATAATTCCAAACTCTATGGAGGCAACCAGGAGTTATTCCAAGATATGGGAAAGAGCCAATTTAAGCAGTGACTGACATGCCCCATTTTCTAACATTTTCCATAATGCATCCTTGTGCAGTCAGCATAAGCAACGAATCAATCATGACTTGTCAGAAATGACAGTGTTTTGACCAGGTTGTGTACCACAAGCAGTGCTCTGAATATTCTTCGCATGTTGTTGACCATAGCCCTTTTCAAAATCAACTCTAGGCAGGAAATGTTTATTTCTGTTCAGTCTTCCAAGAGACACTGAAATATTTTTGGTGAGAGCTTGTTGTTCCTATAGAACTGATAATTAGGTGGCTGGTGACCCTGCCATAGAACTTCTCTATCCTAGAGAGACAAACTTTCTCTAGCTAGCTCCACATCTACATTTTCCACAAATTCCAAATAGAAACCATGCTCAACACAAGTGACATACATTCAACAAAATGGTTGTGGTAGTCCTAAGTATGAATCTCTCATACAAATGGTGTGTTTGAACTTATGGACACACAGCACAGTTGATGTCAAAGTTGGGACTTTGCATGGTGGAGCTCTAGTGGCAGAAGTCCATCACTGGGACTGTCCTTGAGGTGAAAAAAACTTAAATGTTCTTTGCTCCCTCTGCTTCCTTCTGAGGTTAGAGTGCATGGCATTCCTCTCGATTTCCTTCAAGCTTCCAGCTAGCTGCCATGCTTATATCACACTATCTATCAAGGGCTCTTATCCCTCCAAAAATGAGGCAGATATGCTCTTTCTTGAGATTTCCTGTTCATGAATTGGTATGACTACAGAAGAGTAACCAACAAACATGGGTTTTACAAAGGGGGTTTATACCGTTCCCTATCTCAGCTGTGTTGTCCATATATCAAGGATGATTCATTGCTGTCACACAGTCACACATTGACTGTGTCCCATACACCAGCACAAACCTGCATAAGACCAAACTATACTCCCTTATTTTACATTACAGTGATGTGACTGGGCAACATAAGAGGCCACTGGCAGTGGGAGCCACATCTAATATGAATGTACAAACTGTCTTAGAGGAGCCCTTTCTATAGGGGGAAACAACTTGCCCAGTGTAGACACAGGGTTGTAGGGGTGGAGAGGTTCCTTGGCTCTGCCTCAAGGAGATGATGAGTCACACTTCGTAAGCATCCTAGGGGAGGTTTTACCCTCTCAATGGACCAGATGGGACAGGAATAGAGGGAAAGGGAGGAGAGGAGTGAGGGGGAACTTGGCCTGGAATGACAAAAAATGATTAATAAAACAGGGAGAAATCATTTAAAAATCACCCCTATAAGTAGATTCAATTGCAGATTCCTTGCTTTGTCATGTAGTAGAGGCCTCATATGAAATAAACATGTATCCTGGCATTGCAGGAACTCTCCTTGACCCAGAGACTTGAAATCTAAGGAGACATAATTGCTTCAGACTCCCACAGCATGGACAGCCCTCCTAGAGTCGTTTGGCTTAGAAGAATGCCCTTGCCCAGTATCAAAGTTCTTCTAGAATCTCACCTGGTTTTTGTTTGTTTGTTTTCAAAACAAGGTTTCTCTGTGTAGCCCTAGCTATTCTGGAGTTAGTATTGTAGACCATTATGACCTCAAACACATTGTCCTTGCCTCTGCATCCTAAGAACTTAAAAGTCCAAATAATACACCAGGCAGCACAATATGAAAGAGCCAATTGGTTAACAACCTCTTGTAGTGTTTCAGGAAAATTCACTGATGGATCTGGCAATTAAAAGAAGTACCTGTAATGAAACACAAATATTGCAGTATCCCATAAACTGAGGAAAAGGATACTTTCAAATATTTTTATGAAAAAAATCTCTTCTCACAAAGCCCTTACTATCTAACCAAGTAAATACTCCTTGATGGCTGTATGACAGGGTCATTGACTAAGAACATGGGAGTGTTCTAAGGACAAGAATAGATACATCCTTTACTTCATCCTCAGTGAGACTTGGAAAACACCATTCTTTGTGAACAAGATGTCTTCTCTGGAAAGACAAGAATCTCTCCATGTACAAAAACTGACACAGAGCATAGCATAGACACAACCGAAAGTGTACATGGAAGGCAGGAAATCCCACTGACAAGGACAAGCATGGAACTAAAGAAAGTTTTAATACAAGCAATTCAATTCTATAAACACAAAACATCAATTGTCTACCTTGGGATATACACAGAAAAGGGAATAAATATTTGTATATTGGGAAGTGTTTGTCATATGACATGGGCAGGGAAGTGACATAGAGCTTCTGAATATTAACTTCACTCCTAGACAACTGTGTGATCTTGATCAAATTCCTCATTGTTTACATACACACCACCAAAGTATTAAATAAGACACAATATACCTAATAGTGTCAAATAAATGAGATTATAAAAATGGATAATCTCAGAGAAGGAATTGAAATATAGCTTAATTTTAAAGAAATGAATGTTTTCAAAATATCAATCAATTGTGAAACCAACAGAGGCAGGTGACCTGAACAAGTGGGTATTCATGGACTCCACTTGTGACAGAGAGGACAGCATGGAAATGATGCAGACCACCTGAACCTGGTTGTCATAGAGGAGGCCTTTGCCAATTTATGGTCCCTCACATAGTATATCAGTATTTATCCCTGGCAAACAAATGGACTTTGGGAGCCATTCCACATGAAGGAATGATGTATCAGCCTGGACATAAGGGGAAGGGCCTAAGCCCTGCCTAGAATGATAGGACAGACATTGAAAGTCCTCCCTGTGGAAGGCCTTACCATCCCTGGGGAGCAGTGGAGGGATGCAGTGCAGAGTCGGGAGGGGGGGAGGAAGCAGTGGAGGGAGAGGGAGCTGGGAGTAACATGTAAAACCTTAACTAAATTTAAAAAATCAATCAATAAACAACAAAACAACTAAAGTCAAACAAACAATCAGGAAGAATCACTGTTTAAAGACACAACCAGCTTGGAGAGTTCAAATTAATGAGAAATGGCTGACCACAAATGCTCCTTTACCAAACATCATTTGTAGTACAGAGACAGAACCCACCCCAGGTAAACTTACACTGACTGCTATCTAGCTTACCTGACAATGAGTCCTTGTGATGTCACATGCAACAGGCCAATCACAGTTCAGCAAGAGCCATGGGTATTTGTTCTTTTTCCCTCTCAGTGTCCTTATGAAGTATACTTATATTTATAATGCCTATGAACGTGTACCTTCAAGAGACTTATGACATAGCACCTTCTTTAACCTTGAGGTTCAAAGGCCTCCTGCATCATCAGAAGTAAAATTGGGCGTTTCCTGTTGCCTGGATCTATGCACTGGGTATCCCATCCTCCTGGTGCATCCTACCAAGACGCTGCCAGCATACTAATTCCTCCTATGCCCACAGGATTAGGTAAGTATTGGCGTATTCTTGGTCCTCCTTACGGTGCTCTGCTCAGAGTTGCCTGATGCCTGGGGATGGTAAACTAGAGATCCCATGCTGGTGGCCCAGATTAATCTACACAGATACTGCCAGGATCCTAGACACACCTCTAAACATGGGACTAGGTAAGTATGGGACTGATGCCCTGCTTGGAGTCCCCTAAGGCCTGAAGACTGAGAAATGGAGATGCCATCCCAGCAATCCAGTCCAGCCCACCCAGAGACTGCCAAGGCCCTGGAACTTGTCATGCCTCCACCTATGGGAAGAGCACAGTCACGGGAATATTGAGCCTCCTTGTACCCAACGGTTAGGGAACCTTGGACATGAAGCCACCAGGAGAGGAAGAGACTCCTCCTGCCCTCAATGGAAGAAGGAATGGGAAGAAAGAACACTCAACAACAGAAAATCCAAAATGACACCACCAGAATCTAGGGAATCTACACCAGCCAGACCTAATCCTCAGGCACTGAAGATAAACTATAGGAAATGGATTCCTTGACCAAAAAAATCTTAAGTCCAACAAATCCCTAACCGAAATATTCAGGAAATATGGGACATCATGAAAAGACCAAACCAAAGAATAATAGGTATAGAAGAAGGAATAGAAACCTACCAAAAAATGTGCAGAAAACACATTAAAAAAAACACTGAAGAAAATTTTCCCAACCTAAAGACATGCCAATGCATGTTGAAGAAGATTAAGAACACCAAATAGACTGAAAATAAAGTCCCATTGCCAGGTAACAATAAAGACTTCAAACATACATAATAAAGAATGTTAATAGTAGCTAAGGAAAAAAGGCCAAGTAACATATAAAGACAAACCTATAAATAGAATTACACCTGACTTCTTCATGGAAAATATGGAAGCCATAAGGTACTGGACAAATATTCTACCAACACTAAGAGACCATAGATGCCAGCCCAAACTACTACACCACAGCTTGACATCACTTTCACTGAAGGTGAGGACACAAAGCACACCTTCTAATCCTTGTGCAAACACACACACACACACACACACACACACACATACATAAAGTTTTCTTTTTAATATGATCATTGCTACGACTGTTTCTCATATACTGCTTTACATCATGCAATGCAGGACATGTACAGCTAGTGGAAATTTTCTTCACTGTTTTTATTGGACATATCCATGCTTTGGCAGCCCATTCACAGTTTTACCTTTTTCAATGGGTGTGATTTCTAAAAATTAACATGTTCCCTCATACTGAAAAAATTATCATTGAACTTTATTTAAATGACTAAACTTAACTTGCTTTCGAGAAATGTTTTCCATGCATTCTGTTTTGAGGATTTCCTCTTTATTTTTTGTTAGACTTTTTTTTTCATTTCTACCATGGTTTTATTCTCTAGTACATATGGCGGTCATTTAGCTTCTATTTTCAGCTATCATTTCATTTTGCATTTATCTTCTGAATATATTCTGGAAATTATTTGTATCCCTGAATGTGTTGTTCCACAATAAACTCATTGATGAATTTTTATAAATATATGCAAAACTGATATTTTTATTTTTATTTTTTTATGGTTTTTTTATTAATATTTTTTTTATTTTCCATTTTAAATTTAGATAAGAAACAAGGTTGCTTCACAAGTCAGTACGAGGTCCCTCTCCCTTTCCCTCCCCTCCTCCCGTGCCCTCCCCCCATCCCCCCCCGTTATCCCCTCATTCCCCCAGGGAGGGTGAGGCCCTCCATGGGGGTGTCCATAGTCTGTCATTTCATATAGGGCAGGGCCTAGACCCTTCCCCAAGAGTTCAGGGTGAGAGTGCACCTCACATTGTTCTATGGGAGTCCAGAGACCGTGTGTATACTTGGGATGGGTACTGATCTGCTGTCCAAGGCTCAATAGATTACTTAGGCCTCCTCACTGACACCCAGATTCAGGGGGTCTTGATCAGTCCCATGCTGGATTCCCAGGCTGATGCCTGGGATTCAAGAGTTAACCTTTGTCTGGTCAGCTGTTTCTGGGGGTTCAACCAGCCCAGTCTTAATCCCTTTGATCATCAGTCCTCCCTCTCTGATACTGGCTTTCTTGAGTTCAGCTCAGTACTTAACCAGCCAGTAAATGAAGTTTCTGTTTCCCAGACTCTCTGGCAATAGGATTGTAGGCTGGCACTCCCCAGATCTATGTCTAAAATCCATATATGAGAGAGTACATGCCATGTTTCTCTTTTTGTGACTGGGTTACCTCACTCAGGATGGTTTCTTCTAGTGTCATCCATTTGCCTGCGAATCTCATGATTCCATTATTTTTTTCTGCTGAATAGTACTCCATTGTGTAGATGTACCACATTTTCTCTATCCATTCTTCGGGTGAGGGACATCTAGGTTGCTTCCAAGTTCTGGCTATTACAAATAAAGCTGCTATGAACATAGTGGAACAGACATCTTTGTTATATGAATGGGCATCTTTTGGATATATGCCTAAGAGTGCAGTTGCTGGGTCTTGTGGTAGGTTTATTCCCATTTTTCTGAGTAATCTCCATATTGCTTTCCAAAGTGGCTGAACCAGTTGGCACTCCCACCAGCAATGGAGGAGTGTCCCCCTTTCACCACATCCTCTCCAGCATAAATTGTCATTGGTGTTTTTGATTTTAGCCATTCTGACAGGAGTGAGATGGTATCTCAGAGTTGCTTTGATTTGCATTTCCCGGATGGGTAAGGATGTTGAGCACTTTCTCAAGTGCCTCTCAGCCATTTTAGACTCCTCTATTGAAAACTCTCTATTTAGTTCTGCAGCCCACTTCTTAATTGGGTCCTTTGCTGTTTTGGAGACTTGCTTCTTGAGTTCTTTGTAAATTTTGGAGATCAACCCTCTGTCAGATGTGGGATTAGTGAATATTTTTTCCCATTCTGTGGGCTGCCTTTTTGTCTTGCTGACTGTGTCCTTTGCCTTACAGAAGCTTCTCAGTTTCAGTAGGTCCCATTTATTAATTGTTGATCTCACTGTCTGTGCTACTGGTGTTATGTTCAGGAAGCTGTCTCCTGTACCAATTCGTTCAAGGGTACCACCCACTTTCTCTTCTAAGAGGTTCAGTGTGGCTGGATTTATGTTGAGGTCTTTGATCCATTTGGACTTAAGTTTTGTGCATGGCGATAAACATGGATCGATCCGCATTTTTCTGCATGCCAG
Organism: Mesocricetus auratus; assembly: GCF_017639785.1. Classification (NCBI taxonomy): domain Eukaryota; kingdom Metazoa; phylum Chordata; class Mammalia; order Rodentia; family Cricetidae; genus Mesocricetus; species Mesocricetus auratus. The sequence goes on from NW_024430210.1 coordinate 13,955, forward strand.
TCTCCAATTATGCCAGCACCATTTGTTGAAGATGCTTTCTTTATTCCATTGTATATTTTTAGCTTCTTTGTCAAAGATCAGATGTTCGTACGTGTGTGGGTTAATACCCGGATTTTCAATTCGATTCCATTGGTCTGCCTGTCTATTTTTGTGCCAATACCAAGCTGTTTTTAGGACTATAGCTCTATAATAGAGCTTGAGGTCAGGGATAGTGATGCCTCCGGACGTTGCCTTGTTGAACAGGGTTGTTTTGGCTATCCTGGGTCTTTTGTTTTTCCATACAAAATTGATTATTGTTCTTTCAAGGTCTGTGAAGAATTGTGCTGGGATTTTAATGGGGATAGCATTGAATCTGTAGATTGCTTTTGGCAGGATTGCCATTTTTACTACATTGATCCTACCTATCCAAGAGCATGGGAGATCTTTCCATTTTCTGAGGGCTTCTTTAATTTCTTTCTTTAAAGATTCAAAGTTCTTACGATACAGGTCTTTCACTTGTTTGGTTAGCGTTACCCCAAGGTATTTTATGTTGTTTGTGGCAATTGTAAAGGGTGATGTTTCTCTGATTTCTCTTTCAGCCCTTTTATCATCTGTATATAGTAGGGCTACTGACTTTCTTGAGTTGATCTTGTAACCTGCCACTTTGCTGAAGGTGTTAATCAGCTGTAAGAGTTCCCTGGTAGAGTTCTTTGGGTCATTGATGTAAACTATCATATCGTCTGCAAACAGTGAAAGTTTGACTTCTTCCTTCCCAATTTGTATCCCCTTGATCCCCCTTTGTTGTCGTATGGCTATAGCTAGAACTTCAAGTACCATGTTGAAAAGGTATGGAGAGAGTGGACAGCCTTGTTTTGTTCCTGATTTTAGAGGAATTGCGTTGAGTTTCTGTCCATTTAGTTTGATGTTGGCTGTTGGTTTACTGTATATGGCTTTTATTATGTTTAAGTATGTCCCTGTTATCCCAGGTCTCTCCAAGACCTTTATCATGAAGGGGTGTTGGATTTTGTCAAAGGCTTTTTCAGCATCTAGTGAGATGATCATGTGATTTTTGTTTTTCAGCTTGTTTATATGGTGGATTACGTTGATGGATTTTCGTATGTTGAACCATCCCTGCATCCCTGGGATGAAACCTACTTGATCGTGGTGAATGATTGTTTTGATGTGTTCTTGGATCCGATTTGCCAGTATTTTATTGAGTATTTTTGCATCAATGTTCATGAGGGATATTGGTCTGAAGTTCTCTTTCTTGGTTGTATCTTTGTGAGGCTTGGGGATCAAGGTTATTGAAGCCTCATAGAAAGAGTTTGGCAAAGACCCTTCTGCTTCTATTGTGTGGAACACTTTGAGAAGAATTGGTATAAGCTGTTCTTTGAATTTGTGGTAGAATTCTGCACTGAGGCCATCTGGACCTGGACTTTTTTTGGTTGGGAGACTTTTGATGACAGCTTCTATTTCCATAGGGGTTATAGGTCTAGTTAAATTGCTTATCTGTTCTTGATTTAGTTTTGGCAAATGATAGCTGTCCAGGAAGTCATCCATTTCCTTTAAATTTTCGAATTTTGTGGAGTACAGGTTTTCAAAGTATGACCTAATGATTCTCTGGATTTCCTCAGAGTCTGTTGTTATGTCCCCCTTTTCATTTCTGATTTTGTTAATTTGCGTGTTCACTCTCTGCTGTTTGGTAAGTTTGGACAAAGGTTTATCTATCTTGTTGATTTTCTCAAAGAACCAACTCTTCGTTGCATTGATTCTTTGTATTGTTTTCCTGGTTTCTACTTTGTTGATTTCAGCCCTCAATTTGATTATTTCCTGGCGTCTACTCCTCCTGGGGAGTTTGCTTCTTTGTGTTCTAGAGCTTTTAGCTGTGATGTTAATTCTCTGGTATAACTGTTTTCCTGTTTCTTCATGTGAGCACTTAGTGCTATGAACTTCCCCGTAGCACTGCTTTCAAAGTGTCCCATAGGTTTGGGTATGTTGTGTCTTCATTCTCATTGAATTCGAGGAAGTCTTTAATTTCTTTTTTTATTTCCTCTTTGACCCAGGGATGGTGCAGTTGAGCATTATTCAGTTTCCATGAGTTTGTAGGTTTTCTGCAATTTGTGTTGTTGTTGAATTCTAATTTTAAGGCATGGTGGTCTGATAAGATGCATGGAGTTATTCCAATTTTTTTGTAGCTGCTGAGGTTTGATATGTTGCCAAGTATGTGGTCGATTTTTGAGAAGGTTCCATGTGGTGGTGAGAAGAAGGTATATTCTTTTTTATGTGGATGAAATGTTCTATAGATATCTGTTAATCCCAGTTGGGTCATTACTTCTATTAGACCCTTTGCTTCTTTGTTGAGTTTCTGTCTGGTATTCTTGTCTAGTGGTGAGAGTGGTGTGTTGAAATCTCCCACTATAACTGTGTGGGGCTTTAGATGAGATTTAAGATCTAATAATGTTTCTTTAACGAATGTGGATGCCTTTGTATTGGGGGCATAGATGTTCAGGATAGACACTTCATCTTGGTGGGTTTCACCTGTGATGAGTATGTAATGACCTCCTTCATCTCTTTTGATTGATTTTATTTTAAAGTCTAGTTTGTTAGATATTAGGATTGCTACCCCTGCTTGTTTCTTGGGTCCATTTGATTGAAAAATTTTTCCCAACCTTTAACTCTCAAGTAATGTCTGTCTTTGAGGGTGAGGTGTGTTTCTTGTATGCAGCAGAAGGAAGGGTTCTGTCTTCGAATCCATTCTGCTAGTCTGTGTCTTTTTATGGGTGAGTTAAGGCCGTTAATATTGAGGGATATTAATGACCATTGATTGCTCATCCTTCTTCGATTTGCGATGGTTGTTGGTGGTGGAATTATGGGTGGAATTTCACCCCTTTGTTCTTTTGGCTGTTGGTAGAGAGGGATTCTCTAATGCTTATGTTTTTCTGGTTGTAGTTAGCTTCCTTGGGTTGGAGTTTTCCTTCCAAAATTTTCTGTAGGGCTGGGTTAGTGGACACATATTGGTTGAATCTAGTTTTGTCATGGAATATCTTGTTTTCTCCGTCTATAGTGATTGAGAGCTTTGCCGGGTATAGTAGTCTGGGCTGGCATCCATGGTCTCTTAGTGTAGGTAGAATATCTATCCAGGACCTTCTGGCTTTCAGAGTTTCCATGGAGAAATCAGGTGTAATTCTGATAGGTCTGCCTTTATATGTTACTTGACCTTTTTCCTTAGCTGCTCTTAATATTCTTTCTTTATTCTGTATGTTTGGGGTCTTGATTATTATGTGGCGAGGGGATTTTTTTGTGTGGTCCACTCTATTTGGTGTTCTGTAGGCTTCTTGTACCTTCATTGGCATGTCTTTCTTAAGGTTGGGAAAGTTTTCTTCTATGATTTTGTTGAATATGCCTTCTGCCCCTTTGAGGTGGATTTCTTCTCCTTCTTCTATACCTATTATTCTTAGGTTTGGTCTTTTCATGGTGTCCCATAATTCCTGGATGTTTTGTGTTAAGGATTTGTTGGATTTAAGGTTTTCTTTGGTTGATAAATCCATTTCTCCTAATGTATCTTCAACACTTGAGATTCTCTCTTCCATCTCTTCTATTCTGTTGGTAATGCTTGTATTGGTAGTGCCTGACTGTTTGTCCAGCTTTTCTATTTTCTGCCTTTCTTCAGATTGTGTTTTTTTTAGTGACTCTATTTCAGTTTTCAACCCTTGCAGCGTTTGCATTGCTTCTTGCAATTTTCTGTTTATCTGTTCGTCCGTTTGTTGCCTTTTATGAATTTTTTGGTTTGTTCTTTCTTCCATTTCTTGCATTTTTTGGTTTGCTTTTTGTTCCATTTCATGGATTTTGTGCTTTGTTTCTTCTTCCATTTCCTGCCTTTTTTGGTTTGTTTCTTCCTCCATTTTTTTCATTTTTTGCTTTGTTTTTTCTACTATTTCTTGCATTTTTTGCTTTGTTTCTTCTTCCATTTCCTGCCTTATTTGGTATGTTTCTTCTTCTAATTCTTGCATTTTTTGCTTTGCTTTTTCTTCCATTTCTTGCATTTTTTGCTTCATTTCTTCTTCCATTTCGTGCCTTTTTTGGTTTGTTTTTTCTTCCAATTCTTGCATTTTCTGGTTTGTTTTTTCTTCCATTTCTTGCATTTTTTGGTTTGTTTTTTCTTCCATTTCTTTGAGGGATTTTCCAATATCCTCTTTTAGGGCCTCTATCATTTTCATGAAAGTGCTTTTAAGGTCGTTCTCTTCTGCTTCCTTCGCGTTGGAATATTGGGGTCTTGCTGGTGTGGAGTCTCTAGAATCTGGCGGTGTCATATTTGTTTTTCTGTTGCTGACTGTGTTTTTGTATTGTCTCTTTCCCATCTCTTCTTCTAGTGGGTGCAGAAAGAGCCCCTTCCTGGTCTGGGGACCAGAGTTCCCTTTGGTGGGTGCTAGTAAGTCCAGTAATCTGGTGGTTCTTCTATGCCTTGTCCAAATGCTGGTCCGTGGGTAGAGAAGAAGAACAGGAATCTGGGGCGCTTAGCCTCCTACCTGGTCCCCTGGACCCTATGCTGGGTCCTGTTGTACCTGATCCGGAACTGCTACTCCCCTGGTCTCCCTGGCTCCTGTAGTTTCCTGGTCTCTTTGGTGGGAGAGAAGATCTGGAGTCTGGGGTGCTTGGCTCCCGCCGGGATTGGGAGCTCTGTGCAGTTCCCAGGCGATCTGCAGGCTCTGGAACATAGGCCGGGAAGCTGGCCTGTTTACCTGATGCTCCTGCCGGGATTGGGAGCTCTGTGCAGTTCCCAGGCGATCTGCAGGCTCTGGAACACAGGCCGGGAAGCTGGCCTGTTTACCTGATGATGCCAGAGGGACAGCTACTTCCCTGTACTCCCAGCCTCCTCTCCTCCTGATATTTTTATTTTAATAATTTATTTTACCTCCATATATCATTTGCCCCTGCTTCCTCTCCTACTCTTCCTCAATACTCTCCTCTCTCCCCACACCCATAAATCCACTCCTCCTCTGTTTCTGTTCATGAAGGGGTAGGGATCCCATAGGGTCCCCTAATGCAAGGCATTATTTGTTCATGGAGGTATATATTACATGCTTATAGCCAGCACTCAGTAGATGGAGGCTGGGGGATTCTTAATTGAGGTCATTCCTAGAATGCTGTCCAAGTATTATATCTATCAATGACAGACACATCATAACAAAACACAAACAGGTGGAAAGAATTTATTTGGCTTCCACATCCTGATCTGCATATGTCACTATGAAAGTCATTTTTGGAACTCTAGTATGTCAGAATACAGCTGTTTACTAGAATGATCTTCATGGCTGATTGAGTTTGTTTTCTTAAACAATTCAGGACCAATATATACCAGTGGAGACTCCCACAGTGGGCCTGGGTCTCCCACATTAGGTATTAATAAAGAAATGTCTCCTGTAAAATACTTCCAACAACAATACCACAGTCCTAATAACAGGTCATGATTGAAGAAACACCAAGGATGACAGGACATATAGACATGAGGTTGGTCATTGACTGTAAAAGACAGAAGTTCTATCATGACCTGACTGACTTACCCATGTACGTGAGTGCTGCTTTTGAGGTAAGTGTGGGGATATTACGGAGGACATGAGCCCTAGATCTCTTTCCTTCTCTCTGTTCAGTCCTATTCTCCATTCTCTACATCTGTCCTCTCCTCACTTCTTCATTTTGTGTGTGTAATTGAGAGAGATTTTTGCATATAAGGTAGGTGCCAGCAAATATGATTTTTATGTGTAGGTGTGGAATTGGCTATAGGTGAATAGGCCTTTAGCATGACATAACAGTAGCCATCAATGTGTATTTGAAGGTTGGTTCTACAGGAGTTGTTTCTGAGGACCTAACACACAGTCAAGTGTATGAGACTCTGAATAGAGTTCTTTGACCCATTTGAACTTAATTTTTGTGCATGGCGATAAACATGGATTGATCCGCATTCTTCTACATGCCAGCCTCTACTTATGCCAGACCATTTGTTGAAGATGCTTTCTTTATTCCATTGTATATTTTTAGCTTCTTTGTCAAAGATCAGATGTTCGTACGTGTGTGGGATAATATCCGGGTTTTCAATTCAATTCCATTGGTCTACCTGTGTATTTTTGTGCCAATACCAAGATGTTTTCAGGACTATAGCTCTATAATAGAACTTGAGTTCAGGGTTGGTGATGCCTCCGGACGTTGCCTTGTTGAACAGGGTTGTTTTGGCTATCCTGGGTCTTTTGTTTTTCCATACAAAATTGATTATTCTTCTTTCAAGGTCTGTGAAGAATTGTGCTGGGATTTTAATGGGTATTGCATTAAATCTGTAGATTGCTTTTGGCAGGATTGCCATTTTTACTACATTGATCCTACCTATCCAAGAGCATGGGAGATCTTTCCATTTTCTGAAGGCTTCTTTAATTTCTTTCTTTAAAGATTCAAAGTTCTTGTGATACAGGTCTTTCACTTGTTTGGTTAGCGTTACCACAAGGTATTTTATGTTGTTTGTGGCCATTGTAAAGGGGGATGTTTCTCTGATTTCTTTTTCAGCCCTTTTATCATCTGTATATAGTAGGGCTACTGATTTTCTTGAGTTGATCTTATAGCCTGTCACTTTGCTGAAGGTGTTAATCAGCTGTAAGTGTTCCCTGGTAGAGTTCTTTGGGTCATTGATGTAAACTATCATATCATCTGCAAACAGTGAAAGCTTGACCTCTTCCTTCCCAATTTGTATCCCCTTGATCCCCCTTTGTTGTCATATGGCAATAGCTAGAACTTCAAGTACCATGTTGAAAAGGTATGGAGAGAGTGGACAGCCTTGTTTTGTTCCTGATTTTAGAGGAATTGCATTGAGTTTCTGTCCATTTAGTTTGATGTTGGCTGTTGGTTTACTGTATATAGCTTTTATTATGTTTAAGTATGTCCCTGTTATCCCAGATCTCTCCAAGACCTTTATCATGAAGGGCTGTTGGATTTTGTCAAAGGCTTTTTCAGCATCTAGTGAGATGATCATGTGATTTTTCTTTTTCAGCTTGTTTATATGGTGGATTACGTTGATGGATTTTCGTATGTTGAACCATCCCTGCATCCCTGGGATGAAACCTACTTGATCGTGGTGAATGATTGTTTTGATGTTTCATGGACCCGATTTGCCTGTATGTTATTGAGTATTTTTGCATCAATGTTCATGAGGGATATTGGTCTGAAGTTATCTTTCTTAGTTGTATCTTTGTGTGGCTTGGGGACCAAGGTTATTGAAGCATCATAGAAAGAGTTTGGCAGAGACCCTTCTGCTTCTATTGTGTGGAATAGTTTGAGAAGAATTGGTATAAGCTGATCTTTGAATTTCTGGTAGAATTCTGCACTGAGGCCATCTGGACCTGGCCTTTTTTTGGTTGGGAGACTTTTGATGACTGCTTCTATTTCCATAGGGGTTATAGGTCTATTTAAATTGCTTATCTGTTCTTGATTTAGTTTTGGCAAGTGATAGCTATCCAGGAATTCGTCCATTTCCTTTAAATTTTAGAATTTTGTGGAGTTCAGGTTTTCAAAGTGTGACCTAATGATTCTCTGGATTTCCTCAGAGTCTGTTGTTATGTCCCCCTTTTCACTTCTGATTTTGTTAATTTGTGTGTTCACTCTCTGCTGTTTGGTAAGTTTGGACAAAGGCTTGTCTATCTTGTTGATTTTCTCAAAGAACCAACTCTTCACTGCATTGATTATTTGTATTGTTTTCCTAGTTTCTACTTTATTGATTTCAGCCCTCAATTTGATTATTTCCTGGCGTCTACTCCTCCTGGGGTAGTTTGCTTCTTTGTGTTCTAGACCTATCAGCTGGGGTGTGTCAGGGGCCAGGCTCTCTCTAAATGTCCAAGGGAAGTGTCTGCTAAAGCCGTGTTCAGTTTCAGCATTTTTTTGAAACATGGCATCAGAGCTCCAGTTTCTACATGTTCTCCACATTATTTATGATCTTTTTCCATATAAGGGAGGAACTTATGTGGATACCTTCCCTGACTTTTATGTGAACTTCATAGGTTTTGGATTTATTGTCAGTTGTAATGGTGACTGTGTTCAATTTTCCAATGTGTTTGCCATTCTGTGTTTTTGAATATCTTTCTGCAGCCCTTTGTGGACAGACAATTTTCTCTGCCTTGAATTGCAAGAGTGACTATGACAAAAATCAGTGACAGGATTTAGCAGAGTCTGTTACTGAGCTTTGTGGTCTGTTCCATGTGTTCAGTCTCTTCTATGTTACCCTTTCTGGAACTCTGAAGCTTTATGGGAAGTACTGGTAGAAGAAACTGGTCCTATAGGCATCTCTCCTGACCTTGACCCACTTCTTTGATAGGTCCTATTGGTTGTTATATTATGTGCTGGACAATCAGACTAGATTTTAATGAGTCTAGAGATGAAACTCAAAGATCTAACACCTCTAGAATAGAAACTGAGCTATTAATTTGTACATCTCTCAAGCACAAAGTGTTCTTAAAGCCTGTTTATAGAGATTACATAGGAATTCTGATTGAGTACTTCAATACTTATTTGCACATTATCTCTAATACCAGTGAGGACAGTCCAAATGCATGTCTTCAAGTTCTCTTTTTAAGTTAAGGATTGCCTGGGACAGGGCTCCATGGACTCTGCCATTCTCAAGATCCAGTCTAGAGTTCAGAAAGAGGAGCACATTCTTTTCCCAAGACACTTCTGAGATAATTTATTTCTCTTTCAGGCATGTTTTCTGGGTTATCCTGCAGACAGAAAAATATAGGTAACATACTACACTGCCAGAAGGAAATTGTGTGTAAGTTGGCCAGGGGTAGAGATTCAACAATATCTACCCACTGGGAGGATTTAATAGAGGAACCTCTGGTGGATTCCACAGGTGTTGTTGGTGATTTGCCTCATTGTCTGCACTTGGAAGTTGGAAGAGCGACCAATAAATTTTCCTGCACAGCATGCCATCATGATGCTCTGAGAAAACTCTGAGATCCTCTGGATCTCAGCATTGAGAGTGTAATCTTCCAGGAGATGAGAGGTGAGAGGCACACCCCTCCTTCAGTGCCACTAATGTGCAATGTGCACATCTGCAGGTCAGGACTTGGGGTCCATTATTTACTTTGTGGCCAGGCACCTACAAGAAAAGGCTGATTTTAGACCCAGATGAGACTTACATAAGATTCATTCACAATCCCTATACCTGTAGCCT